>NW_027555736.1:13820017-13912517 GCF_003287225.1 Phascolarctos cinereus
GTGTTTGCAAGAGGATGTCTTGGCTTCTGTTGGCTTACTGTCTAAAGGCTTTTTTTTTTAATCTGGAGAAGGGAGTGTGTGTGTGTGTGTGTGTGTGTGTGTGTGTGTGTGTGTGTGTGTGTCTGTGTGTACTCATCTCAGAGATTCCTATGCAAACTCTCCAATATGAAGGTGTTTAATTCAGTTCGATTCAATTCAACAAGCACCTATAAGCGCTAACCATGGCACAGGTAGCAGGCAACGCGGGGTAATGAATTTTACAAAAACCACCCTTAAAGTCATAAAGACCTACCTGGGTTTGAGTCCTTCCTCCAAAAAATTTTGGCTGTGGGACCCTGGACAAATCATTGTAACTCTCATTGACTCAGCCCAGCAGGGCTTGATCTGTGCTGATGGAAGATAAGTCCTTCACCTTGAGCTCCCTACCGACAATGAAATTACAGGCCCTATCCAAACAGCTTCACAAAGATACAGGGGCATATATCTACATATGCGCTAGAACCTGTGATTTCGTGTGTGTGTGTGTGTGTGTGTGTGTGTGTGTGTGTGTGTGTAGGGGTCTTTCTGCCTGTGATCCATCCCACTAGCACTTCAAGGTAGCATCCACAGAGAATGGCCATTCTAAGACACTGTGTGAGTCCATATTTCTACAACGATTGATCATGAGCCCCTACTGATGCATTTATCTTTAATAGTCAACCAGAGGACATAGCTTTAAACAACAGCATTTAATGAAATGACATAGTAAGGAAAGTAGCAACATAAAGCTGGGGTATATTGACCTACAAACATACCTAGCATCAGCAGAAAAAGTAGACTCATATCTATATATCTATATATCTATATATCTATATACATATATACATACATACATATACATACATACATACATATATACATACATATATTTATATACATACATACATATATACATACATACACACACACACACACACACACTATATATATATATATATATATATATATACACACATTCACAAAGGAGGTTGCAGTGAAACAGTACTAGAGCCAGTGAGCCTGAATTCAAATTTCACCTGTTGCTTATTATGTATATAACTTTGAGAAAGTCACTTTACCTTCTTTTAATTAGATTCCATATTTGTAAAAGAGGCAACTAGATGGCTCAGTGAATAGAGTGCTGGGCCTGGAGTCAGGAAGATCTGAGTTCAAACTCAGCCTCAGATACTGGCTGTGTGAACCTGGGCAAGTCAATTAACCCTGCTTCCCTCAGTTTCCTCATCTGTAAAACGATCTGGAGAAAGAAATGGCAACTTACTCTAGTATGTTTCTCCCCCCAAAATGGGGTCATAAAGAGTCGGTTATGATTGAAATGACTGAACAATAATAACAAATATTTGTAAAACATGGAGATTGAACTAGATGATACTTTCTAGCTCAAAACCGTGATTCTGTGATCTCTTAGTCACCCGGGCGGGGGGGGGTGGGTGGGTGGGAAGTAATGAAGGTCACTTTTCTTATAGTCTAGGAAAATCCATGTATCTTTTTCTGTCAAAATCATTTATTTCTCATTTTCCTTTGAGAAAAACCCAGCTCCACTGAAGAAATGTTTACCTAACTATATCTCCAATTTCATTACCCAGTGTACCTCCCACCAAAGGACAGGATTATTTTTTTCTTTGTTGGGGTTGCTGGTAGGTAATTCTCTTGAGCTCATGCTTGTCACTTAATTTAGCCTTAGAAATTAAAATTATTCTATACTGGCAGCCAGGCCCTTGGTGCCTCCATAACTAGCAGGTGAATGTGATTACCTGCAAGGTAAGGAGCCCAGGAAAGGGACAACTGCACCTTTGACCCTTGAACTTTCAAACAGGAAGAAGGGCCTGAGCTTAAAGAAGTAAAGACAAGTCTGTGGCCTCTTTAAAAAAAATGCCATTTGAATTTAAAATGAAATCAGAGCAGGCCAGTGTGTGTGAGGGAAAGACACCCTCAAAAACCCAGCCAGAGCGTGTCACATTACTGGAACAATTTGATTTTGTAGGAGAATTTGGCTGCTATTTTGAGGATGCCACCAAATAAGGTCTATTTATATTGATATAAATAAAAACCTATACCATACACAAGAGCAGTCTTTTCAAGAGCCAGGAATGGCTTTTTCTGCGGCATAATTCACAGCTCCTGTTGCTTGTTTGAGCTGGGTGTTCATGAATCTGGAGATGATTTATTGGGGATAAAAATGGTTTCTCTCCTCGTCTCTTTGGTCTGCATCTGTGTGGCTGTTTCAGTGGAGACTTGGGCGGTGGCTGGGGTGGGGGGGTCACTTCGAGGAAAGCTCACTCAGATTTTTCAAGGTTTCATTCCTTTTTCTTAACAAGTTAATTGCTCATGATTGCTTTTAAAGCTTGAGTGCAAATGTGATGAAAGCCCCCAATTCTCTCCTCTTTCTGGAATCATCTTCAAACCTGGAATCTGATAGAGTTTTAACTCTCAAAATTCCTGGAGAAGGGAACGCCACCCCCTCCAAGGTTGCCCAAGGGACTGATTTTTGCCTCCCCTCCCCCTTGCAGGCTTCATCTTATCTGTGACAATAACTCATCTCTGTTTTAGCCTTGAAAGAACTGGTTTACACTGTCATGATTGAAACCTCTTATGGTGACTGTCTTGTTGAGTGTTTAAGGATAGAAAAGCACAGAATTTATAGCCTAGAAAATATAGTATCTACTATGCTGGGAAATGATTAATTTTTGCCAGTTGAAGTAGTGGCAAACAAGTAAATAGGAAATGGGCTTTGGAGGAAGGAGACTTCATTTCCTTGTGTATAAAATTTGGTTAATAACCGAAATAATGCCCCTGAGGGCAGTGGAAAGAGTGTGGAGTTTGGAGTCATGGGCTTTGGGTTCAAATCTCATGTCCATCACTTCCTACCTATGTGACCTTGGGTGAGTTATTTGACCTTGCTGGGATTCACATTTCTTGGGAGGCAACATTAAGAGAAGTGGGAAGGGTCTTGGGTTTGGAGTTAGAGGACCTGAGTTCAAATCTTGTTTCTGCTACTTGCTTACCTTTAAGACTTTGGGAAAGTCATGTAATCTTTTGGTCATAGTTTTTTCAATTGTAAAATGAGGGATTTGGATGAAATGCCTTGTAAGGCCCATTCCAGCCTTAACTGCGATCCCGATCTCAGGTCACCTAACATCCCTGGACCTCGGGGTCCACATTTGTAAAATGAAAGTCTTACGCTAGATAACTTCTCAGGTTCCTGCCAGTTCCACATCTCTGGTCCTATGAGCCGACTTAGTAGATTTTGAAGCTCAAATATGAATGAATGAATGAATAGCCATGCATTATGTGTTTACTCATGCCAATTCCTATGACAAGAACTTGTGATACAAAGAAGAAAAATAAAGACACATCCTGACTTCAAGAAGTTTACCTTCTAAGAGAAAAACTCTAAAGGGAATCTGTGTAATAGGAATGACAGAGCCAAAGGGCAGGCAGGCAGGTCTTTCCTAGGGCAATGTGAATGTTGATTTGATGTCAATGCTTAGAGTTAGGGCAGAGGTGGAAAGGTGAGTTTGTAGGTGGGCAGATGAGGAGATGGAAACACCTTCCAGGGTAGCTGAGAAAAAATGTCAATGTTGGGAAGGGCCTGGTTTCCTAATGGCTGTTGGTCTGGAATGGGAAGAATGTGTGGGAGATGGAAAGATTGAGGGGGCTGTTTCCTGCTTAGTTTATTTCCTGAACTGTCCTCTTTGTAGAATATTTGCCATCTAGTACATCTGTGACCACAGAGACATGTCTGTGTAGAGAGTTCTATTGCTATTCATTTCTGGGTAGAAGAAGCGTCCTGAAAGAGAGATTTTTCTTTTTTTTTTTTTAATATGAATTTATTTATTTTTAGTTTTCAACATTCACTTCCACAAGTTTTTGAGTTCCAAATTTTCACCCCATCTCATCCCTCCCCACCCCAAGATGGCATGCATTCTGAATATCCTTTCCCCTAGTCTGTCCTCTCTTCTATCTCTCCCCCCTTCTCTTATCCCCTTCCCCTTCTATTTTCCTGTAGGGCAGGATAGACTTCTGTACCCCATTTCCTGTATTTCTTATTTCCCAGTAGCATGTGAAAACATTTTTTTAAACATATGTTTTTAAAACTTTAGGTTTCAAATTTTCTCTCTTCCTCCCTCCCCACCCACCCTCATTGAAAAGGCAAGCAACTCAATATAGGTTGTACATGTGCAGTTATGCAAAACACTTCCATAGTAGACATGTTGTGAAAAACTAACTCTGTTTCCCTTAATCCTATCCTGCCCCCATTTATTCTATTCTTTCTTTTGACCCTGTCCCATCTCAGAAGTATTTACTTCTGATTACCCCCTTTCCCAATCTGCCCTCCTCTCTATCACCCCCTGCTCTCTTGTCCCCTTCTCCCCCTATTTTCCTGTAGGGTAAGACAGATTTCCATACCCAATTGAATGTGTATGTTATTCCCTCCTTAAGCCAAATCCTATGAGAATAAGATTCACTCATTCCCTCTCACCTTCCCCTGTTTCCCCTCCACTGTAAGAGACTTTTCTTTTTTTTTTTTTGTGAGATAATTTACCCCATTCTACCTCTCCCTTTCTTCTTCTCTGAGTATAATCCTCTCTCATCCCTTAATTTTATTCTCCGGATATGACCCCTTAATCTTCAACTCACCCTGTGCCTATCTCTATCTATCTATCTATATCTATCTATCATACATACATATAATTTTTTCCTCCAACTACCCTAATACTGACAAAGGTCTCATGAGTTATAAATATCATCTTTCCATGCAGGAATGTAAACAGTTCAATCTTAATAAGTCTCTTATGATTTCTCTTTCCTGTTTACCTCTTCATGTTCCACTTGAGTCCTGTATTTGAAAGTCAAATTTTCTATTCAGCTCTGGTCTTTTCATCAGGAATGCTTGAAAGTCCTCTATTTCACTGAATGACCATTTTTTTCCCCTGAAGATTATACTCAGTTTTGCTGGGTAGGTGATTCTTGGTTGTAATCCTATCTCCTTTGCCCTCCAGAATATTATATTCCATGCCCTGGTCCTTTAATGTAGAAGCTGCTAAATCTTGTGTTATCCTGATTGTGTTTCCACAGTACTTGAATTGTTTCCTTCTGGCAGCTTGTAATATTTTCTCCTTGACCTGGGAACTCTGGAATTTGGCTACAATATTCCTAGGAGTTTTCCTTTGGGGATCTCTTTCAGGAGGAGATGTGGATTCTTTCAATTTCTATTTTGCCCTCTGGTTCTAAATATCAGGGCAGTTTTCCTTGATAATTTCTTGAAAGATGATGTCTAGGCTCTTTTTTTGATCATGGCTTTCAGATAGTCCAATAATTTTTAAATTCTCTCTCCTGGATCTATTTTCCAGGTCAGTTGTTTTTCCAATGAGATATTTCACATTGTTTTCTAATTTTTCATTCTTTTGGATTTGTTTTACAGTGTCTTGATTTCTCATAAAGTCACTAGCTTCCAATTGCTCTATTCTAATTTTTAAGGAAGTATTTTCTTCAGTAATCTTTTGGACTTCCTTTTCCATTTGGCCAATTTTTCTTTTTAGGGCATTTTTCTCCTCATTGGCTTTTTGGACCTCTTTTGCCATTTGGGTTAGGCTATTTTTTAAGGTGTTATTTTCTTCAGTATTTTTTTGGGTCTCCTTTAGCAAGCTGTTGACTTGTTTTTCATGATTTTCTTGCATCACTCTCATTTCTCTTCCCAGTTTTTCCTCTACTTCCCTTACTTGCTTCTCAAAATCCCTTTTGAGCTCTTCCAAGGCCTGGGACTGATTCATATTTTTCTTGGAGGCTTTGGATGTAGGAGCTTTGACTTTGTTGTCTTCTTCTGGTTGTATATTTTGATCTTCTTTTTCACCAAAGTAAGATAATATAGTCTGACTCTTTTTGCGCTGCTTGCTCATGATCCCGGCCAATTACTTGAGTTTTAAACTCTTTGTTAAGGTAAGAGTCTGCTTCCAATGTGGAGAATGTACTGTCCCAAGCTTCAGGGGTTTGTATAGCTGTTTTCAGAGATACTTGTAGGGACCTGTAAATTTTCAGTTCTTCCAAGGTGGTATGATAAGGGGCGAGGTGTTTACTCCTTTCCTGGCCTGTGACCACAAGTACTCCTTTCTGTCTTGTAACTGTGAGGAGGGGTTCCTCTTCACAGCCACTACAAGCTCCACCATGCCAGTGTTCCTCCTCACCCCAGCACCGCCGCCCAGAACTGTGACCCAGATCCACACACGGGCAAAGCAAGAGATTCCTGCCTCAGCACTGGCAAAGAGATCCCTGCAATCCCTCTCTGATCAGCCACTGGATTCCCCCTCGGTCTGTGTGCAAGAAGCTCAGGAGCAGCTGCCCCCCCCCCCGGCCACGCTCTTGGGGAATGGAGATGAAACCCCGCCTTCCTTTCTCAGGAACCTACAGAAACAGACTTTTGCCACTGACTTTCTAAGTTGTGTTTGGCATTCAGTGGATTGAGGAGTCTGGAAACCTCCACAGCTGCCTGTGATTCAGTCCTCTGAGGCCTGCTTCAGGTTTGTTGCGACCTGTGCACCCACACCATGAAGCGCTCCACTCCCAGCCCTGTGCGATACACCTTTCTGATCAATCATCCAGGTTGTCTTGGGCTGGAAATTTGTTTCACTCTGTCTTTTTGTGGGTTCTGCTTCTTCAGAATTTGTTTAGAGCCATTTTTATGAGTATTTGGAAGGGTTTGGGGAGAGCTCAAGCAAATCACTGCTTTCACTCCACCATCTTGGCTTTGCCCCTGAAAGAGAGATTTTTTTCTATCAGATCTATTCTTCATTGAAGGGTGGCCAATGGACACACAGTTTCATAGGGATAAGCAAGAAATTGTCTGTTCTGTGATCTCCATGGTTACCTTTCCTTATGACAATCAGCATAGCTGCTCACTCCTGGAATGTGGGTAAAGGCATCCTGCTGAAGAATTTCCCACTCATTATGTCCACATTTTGCTCTTGTTTTCTCAAACTGTAAAAAAACACACCATTTCCAGCTCCATTTAGTAGAAATAGTCTGAACAAATGGAAATAGAGGCAACCACTCACACTTGGCATGAACTAATTCGAACACTTTGCTTTCCTCCCATCATCTTAGACAGGAACACTTAATGGGGACATGGATGGAGGCAGCTAAGGAGGTAATCTGCTTCTTCCTACCAATCTGTATAAATGGAAGCTTTGGACAGGCAAAAAGAAGGAGGAGAATGTCAGAAGTTGGAAAGAGGGTTACCACAAAGTTGGACATGAGGTAAGATTGAGAGACCAGAAGGTGTCAAGCTGAATCAGGTCAACAAGCACTTATTATGTATTTTCTCCCTAATAGGCATGCATTATATACTAGGGATACCAAGAAAAGGAAACAAACAAGCCCTGCTCTCACAAAGCCCATGGTCTAATTGGGAGAGACAATGTACAAACAACCATGTCCAAACAAGATATAAATTGGAGTTAATCCACAGAAGAAAGGTACTAGCATTAATAATAATAATAACAACAACAACAACTAACATTTATATAATGCCTGCTACGTGCCAGACACTGTACTAAATGATTTGCAATTTTCATTTCATTTAATCCTCACAACAACCCTGGAAGGTAAGTGCGCTTATTCTCCTCAGTTTTTAGAAGAGGAAACTGAGGCAAATAGCGATTAAGTAACTTGCTCAGGCTTCACACGCAGCCAATAAGTGTGTGAGTCAACATCTGAACTCAGATCTTCCTGATGCAAGGTCTGGGACGATATCCACTGTGCCACCTAGCTCCTCCCACTGAGGAAGATTTGGAAAGCCTTCTTGCAAAAAAGGTGAGATTATCAAGATTGGAAAGAAACCAAAGAACCCAGGAGACAGAGATGAGAAATGGATACTTTGTAATGTTCCTCCCCAATGACTCTGCCTTTTCCCATGCAAACTAATTACCTAGGTCAACTAAGGACCTAATTCAGGTGGAGGATTTAATGGCAAAAATAAGGAATATTTTCCATGGATAGTTCAGGATCTCATTTCCCTCATTTTTAAGAATTTAAGTATTATTTTTTATCCACACCTTCTAGGGATTCCTCAGAATTAGGGAAAATGTACTTTCAGAGTACAAGTGCCATGCACCCCCTATCCAAGGGACTTCTTCAGCATCCTCCAGATCCACTTCTCTTCATAAGAAATTTCCATCTTCTGGCCACTGTTCATTGGTCAAAGCTGAGAGGCAAGCCATATCTTTTCTTTTTGGTCCAAGAGACCATCTGTGAGAACACATTCCTTTCATCTGGTGGGGCTCCAGGGTAGTAGAGGAACAAGAATGGATTTGTACCGACTGGCACATAGCACTATGGAGCACTGCGCAATGTGCAGAGCACACTGCCCAGCTTCCCAGTGAAGTAAAGACATCTACCTGTGAAGTGAAACCCAACCCCTATTTAACTGGACCCAGCAGGAGAGATAATAGGTAGGAAGAGGACCACACACTGTTGTAATTGCAGGGAGGGTGAAAAATTGGACCGAGTGCAATTATTCAACTTGGCAAGAATCCAGGTGAATGAGGCTTAGTGCCTTAACCTTGCCAAAAATGCTGTAGCCTATGTAATCACACCAACAGTAGACAATGGATTCGCATGGTATTTGAGTGGGCAGACAAATCAGAGTAGTCAAGGGATTTATCCTTAGGTGTAGGCAGTGATGTTCTAATTAGCAAGATCATCTAGGCCCCCGCATCTGGCTTCTAGTTGGTTGGTTTATTTCATGTTGCCTTTATGCACAGGAGAGGTAGGTGTGCCTATTGGCCTTTCATATTGGTTTTGTTCATAGGATCATAGATTTGGAGCTGGGTGGGTCCACAGACATCATTCTGTCAGGCTGCCTACTTTACAAATTTTATTCAACAGACATTTACTAAGGGCCTAGGGCATTGCAGGAATGGTGCTGGGTGATAGAGATACAAGCCCCAAATGCAACATTGCCTTTCCTTAAGGGGCTCCTATTCTCCTGGGAGTAACATACACAGATAAGAAAACACAGAGGAATACAAAGTAATTAAAAAGTACTAACAATAGGGAAGAGCACAGTGGCTTCCTGCCTCTGGGCCTCAGTTTCCTTTTCTGTTGGTGTTATACTAGACACGCTCCAAGGTCCTCTCTAGCCCTAAATCCTAACATCCTATGCCCCATGAGACTGCTTCAAATTGAAGTTGGTCTAAATGATTAACTTACCCAAAAGTCAAATAAAGTGGTATATGGAGAGAGACAGAGGCAATCAAATAAAAGGTTATAGGGAAGAAGGGCAGAAGAAATTAGAAAAAAAGCAGTTGCAATACTCCAATGATCTCAGTGGATCCCTGCTGCAAAGTACCTTCCCCTGTGGCCCCTTGTCCTATTTATGTAATTGGTCAGTTCTAAGTGTATTTTGGCCTTTGTGGCTAAGGGAATTCAGAAACTTCTCCATGAATATCATCTTGATGATGATGATGATGATGATGATGAAGAAGAAGAATATCAGTCCAGCTTCAGGAAGGAAGGAAATATTTATCAAGCACCTACTATGTGCCAGGCATTGTGCTAAGCTCCTCACAAATATTATCTCCTTTGATCCTCCCAACAACTCTGTGAGGTAGATGATATTATTATCCCCATTTTGTAGTTGAGGGAACTGAGACAAACAGATATGCTAAGTGATTGGCCCAGGGTCACACAGCTAGTAAGCGTCTGAGGTTGGATTGGAATTCAGGTCTTCCTGACTCCATATCCCCTGCTCTATCCATTGTGCCACTGGGTTATTTTTAGCTCTTAGCCTTTAGGCTCAGACACATCATGAGAAAGACTTTCAATTTTCTCATTTCCAGTGACAACTCACGGAGAAGAAACAATACCCAAGTGATGCTCATGAGCATTTAGAGTTTCTGTCTGAAGGGTCTGAATCTGTACTCATCTACTTGGTAATCAGTTTTCATGAGTCAATTCCAGGAAAACTATATGGAAACCATTGTTTTCATTAAAGTTCTGGAACTGGACTGAGAGTCTTATGAAGAGTTTGTGTTCTATATTCTTCCCCAGTGCGGACTTTCTAAGAAGTTCAGAGAACCATAGGATTTAGAATTGGCAGGATCAGTAAAAGGCAGTGTGGCCCAGTAGAAAAAGTCAGAGGACCTGGCTTCAGATTTTATTTGTGAGAATCTTTTCCTGATTCCCACAGTTATTACTGCTCTCTTTTTCAAATGATCTTGTATGAAACTACCTGTTCACATGTTGTATCCCTCCCAGTAGAATACAAGTTTCATTGCAGAAGGGATTGCGTTTTGTTCTGTCTTCCAAATCCCCTGACCCAGCACAGCGCTCTGCACATCAGAGATGTTAACAAACACTTGTGTTTATTAGTATGTCTGTTGTTGTGGCCACTAAGCTTTTCTGCATATGTTCTTCCCCACTTCTAGATCCCATCCCAGGAGAATGTAATCTCCTTAAGGGCAAAGACTGTCCCATTTTTCATATACCTCTTGCCTGTCATAGTATAGCTACTTAACAAACACTTGGCAGCTTTCACTAGCTCTCATTCTGGGGTGATACCCTCAAGATTTTGTCTTTGGCTCACTTCTCTCTTGGTAACCTCCTCAGCCTCCATGGGTTTTAATGTCATCTCTGTGCAGGTGACTCCAAGATCTATGAATGGAGCTCCAGTCTCTTCCCTGAGAGCTTCAGTCCTGTGGCACTTATTACCAAAGCACATTTCAAACCGAATGTCCTGGAGACGTCTCAACATCAACAGATACCAGACCAAACTTATTTTCTGCTTCTCCTCCAAGCCTTGTCACCATCTAAACTTCCCTATTTCTGTTGAAGGCACTACCACCTTTCCAATCTCCTAGGTGCATGACCTTGGTATAATCCTTAACCACTCCACTCCTCCCCATCGCTTCCCTCCAATCACTTGTCCAGTCTGTGCATTTCTATTTCACACTGCTCACTTTTTGCCCCATCTCTACACTCCCAGCTGCTGCCTTAGCTCAGGCCTTCCTCACTTCCCACTTGGCTTACATCTGTGCCTCAAATTTCTCACTGCTTTAGCTTATCTTATTTAATGCTTTTCCTTAAAGTTACTAGAAAGTGTTTTTCCATAAGTGAAATTCTGGCTGTGCCACTCTCCTACTCAGTCAACTCCAGTGGCTCGAGGATCAAATGTAGTAAGTTCCTGGGTTTAACTTTGAATGCCTTTTCCAACCTGGTCCCACTTCATTGGACATAACTCCCCTTCTCATATGCCACATTCCAGCTGGATTTGTCCTCTGTCTTTTATGAGTGACATCTATCTCCTATCCTCATCCTTTGCATGGTCTACCCTCACTTTTTCCTCTTAACACCACCTTCTACATGAAGCTCTTCCTGATTTCCCCCAGCTGCTCATGGCGCCCTCTCAAACTACCTGATTCACCATCAATGTCTTTGTATTTCTGCTCGTTTTATTTATTCAGCATATGCTTAAATATTGTACTTGTTAGCATCCCTCACAGAATGTGAGCTCCTTGGGGATGGGGCTTGTTTCACCCATTTTCTTTGTATCCCAAGCATCTGGTCAAGTGTCCAGCATGTGGAAAATACTCAAGGGCTTCTTGATTGACGGAGTTCAACCCTTTCATGTTGTGGGTGAGGAAATGAGGACTTAGAGGACCCAGGCAGTATGCAGGATTCAAACCCAGATCATCTAACTCAAGTTTGGTGTTCCTTCTGCTCCTCAGCACTTAAGCAAAAGCCATACCAAGTCTGGTGCTCTTGAATGGAATAGGTCTGGTGTTGCCTTGGCGGCCCTGTTTTCTAAAACTCAAGTGGAAAGATATGGTGCTAACAAAACAGGAATCTGTGTTGGTCCCTTTGGTTGACGAGGTCACTCTACACCCATCTTTTATTTTTGCTGTCTCTGTTCTTGACAGTAACTTGACTCATCTGGGGATACTGACACACAACCCCATAAAGTGACTAAGGCTGTCAGGAGGTCTTGATGGTGTGCTCTTCAGTCATCAGATCTGAAGGGGCAGGCCTGACTCCAAGGGTACCATGTCTGGGGACAGGTGTGCACACCGGCTGATCTGGGAGCAGCTTGCCGAGCCAGCATCCTCCTGGCTTCCAGTGGCAGAAGGCTGTGATTTATCAGTGATAACGTACTTCGGCTGAACCCCTCTACCAGTTTGCTGGCAAAATTCACCTTATGGTCTTTTGATGAGAGTCATATTAACCAACGCAGAGATGAGGAGCTTAGCAGTGGGACTGGCTCCACAGCCTTTTATTCTAATAGGGGATTATGACTCATTGCTCAGGAAGTAGCTGCTTACCAGGTGGGCCATGCTGTTCTTGCAGTGGCAAGGGTCCCAATAAGTACATGTGGGTAAATGGTATGTGTGGTGAAGAGCCTTCTGGATTTGCTATGTGCGATTTTTCTTGCAGCTAAACTCTTCCTACCATAGAAAAGCTCAGACTTTTCTTAGCCAACAGGTAAGTGCTGTCCATCCATAGGTGACATTTGGAAATGGACAAAATTATTAGCCAAAAGATGCTTTCTGGCAGAGCTTCTTGAGAAGAAAGCCAGTGATAATAATCATAGCAGACATTTAATAGGGAAGAGAAGAGGAAAGGGCATAAGCAGTTACTCCTACCATGTGCCAGGCACTGTGCTAAGTGCCTTACAAGTATTATCTCATTTCTCCCTTATAACAACTCTGGGAAGTTAGAGCTTTCCATATTACCCTCATTTTTCAGATGAGGAAACTGAGGTTCAGAGAAAGGAAACTGTTTGCCCATATTTCATAGGTAGGGAAACATCTGAGTAGGATTTCAATCCAGCTCTTTTGGATTCAAAGTCCAGTGTTCTGTTCATTAAGTCACAAGACAAGCAGATGCATACAATAGGTAATAATAGAAATTTACATAGCACTTTAAGTTTTTCAAAGCACACAGGCATTATCTTTGTTTGATACTTGCCCCAGAACTCTAAGGTAAGTCACATAGCTGTGATCACACCCATTTTAGAGATGAGGAGATGGATTCTAGAGAGGTGGCTTCCCCTTTTTGCAACAAAGTTAGGCTCCTTGGCTATTTTGGGTAGAAACTGGACTATTGATCTCACGCAGGATGCTATTTTTCATGTTAATTATCATGTAATAAAAATTTTAAAATAGAAAAAGTTAGAGGCACAGCTCAGTGGTCCAATTTGCCATTCTCCCTTTGTCCTGCCTCCCACATGGGATCTCTCCCCCAGGCAGCATGATTCATCTCCATTTTTATGAACTTTCAGTCTCAAGCCTGTTCCATTGTGATGCTGCTCTGTTGGCAGTAGCTAGCAGTAATAAACACTGAGGAAGACACAATAACTTTTCTCTAGTGACAGACAAATGAAATCATAAAAGATAATGAAGAAAAAGCAAACCTCAAAATAGGAAGGGGCCAGCAATGAGAGGCTGGGGCAGCAGAGTTTCTACACCATTTGCCAGTTAGAGGATCCCAAATTTCAGAGCTTGGATAAAGCCTCGAAGGCAATTTAGTATAACCTCTTCATTTTACAGACAAAGATATTGAGCTACGGAGATGTCAAATGACTTGCTCCAATTCTCACAGCTGGCCGGTGATACCCTTGGACTTAGGTCTCCAAATGTCAATTCTAGCACCCTTGTAAGAATCCAATGAGATAACGTTAAGGCACTTTGCAAACCTTGAAGCTTTGTAGAAATGCTAGCTGTTGTTATTTTAAATCAATTGCTTTAATTTTAAATTAATTTTAAATTTAAATGAACAATTTTACATTAATCATATTGTTTATGTTACGTCATATCTGACTCTCTGTGACATGTTTGGAGTTTTCCTGACAAAGATAATGGAGTGGTTTGCCATTTCCTTCTCCAGCTCATTTCTTGCCCAGAGTCACACAACTGGTAAATGTCTGAGGTTAAATTTGAACTCAGATCATCTTGATTCCAAACCCAGCATTCAATTCACTGTGCCACCTAGCGACAAGCTATTCATTACTTTATAATATTATTATTAATTACTTTACTGTGTGCTTTTTCATTATGGGAGCACAAAGCCTTAGCAATTGCCATCGTGACCATAAGGCACAGCCTTTGCTTTATGAAGTTGGCCAAATGGGCTATTATACATTTAGACAAACAAAATCTCTTGCTTCTTTCAAATCCCTGACCTCTCCGCCCCCCCCAAAAAAGTATTCCAGTGGCCTTCATTGAAAGTAAAGGCAAATCATTTAAGCATTTTAGGATCCCAGAATCTAGAGCTGGAAAGGCTTTTCGAGGTCACCAGACTAGAGATTTAGGGCTGGGAGGGACCTTGGAAGCCGCCAAGCACAACCTCTGGATTTCACATCTGAGGACCCTGGAGCTCAGATGGGGGAATGACTTGTTCCTGTACACGTAATAAGAACCACTGACTAGTATCCAATGAGCTTTGCCATTGTTCCTGAATGGGGAAGGGAACGCATAGTCATCCCTCCTCCCTCTCTCACTGTCCTTTTAATTTTTTGGACCCAAATGCCCCTCTCTAATCACTATTATCCTCTGTGTATTGTTTCTCTCGTTAGAAGGCAAGTTTTTAAGGGCAGGGACTCTGCATTTTTAAAAAATTAATTTATTTTTAGTTTTCAACATTCACTTCCATAAGCTTCTGTTTTAAATTTTCTCCCCCTCTTTCTCCGCCTCCCTCCCCAAGATGGTGTGCAATCTGATGTAGGCTCTACATGTACATTCCCTTTAAACATATTTTCACATTAGTGATGCTGTAAAGAAGGATTAGAACCAATAGGAGGTACCACAAGAAAGAAGAAACATAAGAAAACAAAATGAAAAAGAAGAATAAACAGTCTTCTTCGATCTCCGTTCAAACTCCCTAGTTCTTTCTCTGGATGTGGAGAGCATTTTCCATCATGAGTCTTTTGGAGATGTCCTAGATCCTTGCATTTCTGAGAAGAGCCAAGTCGATCCAAGTCAGTCATCTGTATCCCCCACAGTTTGCTCAGTATTTAGTAAGTACTTACTGAATGGCTTTTTACCTGTAAGTAGCACAGGCAGGATTCAAACCCATTTTCTCTAGCTATAGATGTGTCCCTGTTTCCCACATCATTAATGTGTTAGATTACTCAGATGTGAATAGAACCTTTTTCTTATATTGAAGAATTTAAAGCATCTACAAACAGTTGGAAATAAAATTTATCACTCTGATTTTGGCTTGCTCACTGCAAAGTGTCATTGTGGGCTCTGAGTTAGGAAATCAAAACTCAAGGATGCCAAGCACGCTGTGAGAAGGGCGCCTGCTGAAAGGTACCTGGGTGCTTTTTGTGAGTAGCTGCCCAGCGGGAGGCAAATGTAACTGTTTGTAGAAAATACAACTTGCAAAATTTAGAGAATAAGTCTTTCAAAGGCCCTCTGCAGCCCCTTTCAAAGGAATACCTCCCACTTACAGATGTTGCTTTTCTACATCTCATTCCAGTATATGAAGGCAAATGTTTGCTTTCTCTAAATTCTCCAGGCTAAGATAAAGTCATCTAAGAGTAACCATCCTTCCTTTGCTTCCATGAAACTTGGAAATTCTAGCAGGATCACTGTAGAATCTATGTCTAGTGCTATCCTTGGTGCAAATGACAGGCTTGTTGGAAGGGACTTTTCTGTAGTGTTTTAATTGCTTGAAGGTAGAGACTGTTGGCCATTTTGTCTATACCTCCAGTCATGTACATTTCACAAATGCTTCTTGGGTTTGATCTTGGTGATAATTTAGTCTACACTCATGTTTTATGGCTGAACAAATTTGAGTATCAGAGAGGGAAGAGACTTACTCAAGTTATACAGATAGTATATGGAAGAAGTATTTGAATACAGGTCTCCAGACCATTTAAAAAATCATATTCTCCAAATTATATTACATGGCTGAGGATCATGCACCTCAGAAGTTTCTCATTTGTGGGTGACTCAGAGGTCTACATAGACATGTAAGTCCAAAGCCCCTAATTTACAGATAAGGAAACTGAGACTCCAGGTGGTTAATTTGCTTGCCCAAAGTGATACAGTAAGTGGCTAATCTGGGATGCAAACACAGGTCCTTTGATTCCAAATCCAATGATTTCACAAAGAAAATTTACACATGTATCTCATATATATATATATATGATAGATATATAGATAGATAGATAGATAGATAGATAGATAGATAGTTAGATATATTCTTGTATATTGTTCTATTGTCTCAGTCATATTTGACTCTTCATCACTCCATTTTGGGTTTTCTTGGCAAAGATATTGGAGTGGTTTGCCATTTCCTTCTTTAGCTCATTTTTACAGTTGAGGAAACTAAGGCAAAGGAGTTAAGTGTCCAGGTTCACACATCTAGTATTTGAGGCCATATTTGAACTCAGGTCTTTCTGACTCCATTGCACCACCTAGCTGTGCTGTCTTATATATAATGCTATTTAAATAGCAATGTTGTTGCTTCTATAGAATAGGTAATTTATTTTTCTTAAGAGTTTCTTCAGTTTTGAATAGACCACTGACATTCCTTCATTGGGATAGACCACTGATAACTGAATATAAACATATTTTCTTTCTTTTGAAATTCTACGTTTTTCATTTCACATCCTTTGAAAACATTCTAGGAAGGGCTCAGTAAGCTTCGCCGTACTGCCCGAGTAGTCTTAATGATAACAACAACAAGCAAGCTTTGGAGCTCCTGCCGTAGTTAATTCTTTCATTTTAGGTCATGAGATCACAGATTTACAGCAATCTTAGAGGGCATTTAGTCCACCCTTCTCCCCAATTTACAGATCAGGAAACTGAATGAAACTCAGAGATATTTAGTGACTTGCTCAGAATCACACAAGTAGTAAGTACCTGAGGGAACATCTGGACCCAGGTTTTGCTAGATTGAGATCATCAATCTTCCCACAGACTCATCTCAGTTTCTGTGGATGAGAAAATCAAACAAATTATCACCTGGTAGTCAACAGTTTAGTGATATTTCTTTTGTTCTTTTATCCCTGGTCCTCTGATGACAGATTAGAGTAGTCTGGCATAATGGATAGAGTCAGGTACTGAGTTTGAATTCCATCTAAGACACTTACTGGCTGTGTGACTCCGGGCTTCAATTTCTTCATTTGGATCCTGAGGAGAATGGGTGTGATGACATCTAAGAACCCTTTCAACTCTAAATCTCTAAACCTCTAAACTGAAGTACAGCTACTGACTGATATGGAGAAGGATATTTCGACATAAATTCCTGGATTAAGTGCCTCAGTATCCCTATTTGTAAGTTGAGGGATTAGCCTGATGACCTTTGAGGTCCCTTTGCAGCTCTAAAGCTATGTTTCTGTGATTCCTCAACCTAGTTCACAAGATTATTGTGTGTAAAGGATTTTCCGAGCTTTAGGAGCAGCCTGGTGCATGTCGGCTAGAGAGTGGGCTTTGAGGTGCCGGTGAGAGACCAGGTTGGCATACGCTGTCAAGCTGTGGGCCACTGGATCAATCATTTAACCTTTCAGAGCCCCTGGCAGCTCTCTGAGGGCATGAGTGGTCAAGAAAGTGCATGGGTAGAGAGTGTTTACTCAGTAGTCTTTCCCTGTACTGATAAAGTCACAGCTCCGGTCCAAAGAACAAGAAGAGCTGGCATTTCCATGTCATTTGAAGGTTTGCATAACAGTTTGCACAAATACATTCTCTTGTATGAAGGATGCTGATAAGCTAGAGAGCATCAGGAGGACAACTGAGATGGTGAAAGCCCTCAAGTTCAAGTTCGTGTTATGTGATGATCAGTTGAAGGAGCTGGGTTTGTATTGCCTAAGAATGAGAAGACCTCGAGGAGGGGAGAGCTGTGATGTCTGCCTTTGAGCATGTGCAGGGCTCTAATTTAGAAGAGATATTAGCTTTGGGTTATTGGGCACAGTGGGGAAAAAAGGCAGACAGACAGACAGACAGAGAGGTAAGTGCAGCATGCATTCATTTTGTCAGGCGCTGTGCTAACTGAAAGCAAATAAAATTGCCCTGCCCTTGAGGAGCTTACATTTTGGAGAGGAAAGAGGCTGGTTCTGGCTTGTCACAAGGAAAAATTCCCTAACAAGGAGTGTTCATGGGTTGCCTCAAGAGATGGCTGTTTTGCCACCACTAGAGGTCTTCAAGTGAAGGCTGGATTGACCACTCGTTGGGGATTTAGACAAGAGAATACTTTTTTTGGGGCTGATTGGACTAGAAGGATGCTAAGGTATTTTTGAAGCTCAGAAATTTTGCAATTCTTTCTGTTCCATCATACAAGGGACTTCGAATGCTGCCAGTGAAAAGCCCAGAATAGTTAAAAGTCACAAGGCCTGGCAATAAAATGTTTTCTGTTGCAGTTAGGCCAAAAAAAATGATGAGACTCTTCCAATTCGGGAATATTCAGAACCAAAATTAAATGTTAACAATGAAGAAAGTTGAATATGGGCTGTTAACTCATTCAGTGAAAAAAATGACTTGGTAAGCATTTGGGCAAGAGCTCAGAGACAGAACTTTATGATTTCTGAAGGCATGAGAGATGATATCAAGAGACTGACCAGCTGCTCAGTAGAAACGCAGACGAATAATTAAAAATAGCCTTGAAGTTTTCAGCCAGAACATGAGCCCTCCTCTAACCTCCGAGAAGAAATAGCTTCTTAAATAGCATCTGTAACCCAGAAACCAGAAGTAAATAATAGAATTGAAATCTGAGCAAACAGTGTCGGAACAAACCAATCTCATAGGATTTTTTTAAAGAACAAACAGGAATTGAGAAGAAACACCATTTCACACCTTCCACCACCAAACAACATGTTAACTAGTATGCACAGAAATTCCAGGTGGGGGCTTCCCAGGTGTGCCATTTGTAGAAGACACAGTAGGAAAAGGTTATGAAGTAGGGATGGGGTGAGGTGGGAGAGGAAACATACCTAGTCAAGCAGCTTGGTTTTGATATTGACCAGCTAGCTTGTTTTATGTGTTTGATGAGTGGGTATTGTCCTTTCATTTTCAATAATCCATTTATAAACCTCCTGTACCTGTTTGTTGCTTAGGTGAGTTTAGGTGGAATGGTGGTCCTCAGCTGTAGTGAAATCTTCTAGAAAATAATATCCAGAAAATAATGAATAAAGAGAAAAGGTTCTGGGCAGTTGGGGGAAAGTTACAGAAGATAGAGTTAATTGGGGAAAAAAAACACAATTTGAGGAGGTAGCAAGGGATCTTTAATTGGTAGCCCAACTTAGAAAGGAAGTTAACGGCCATAATAGCAAGGAGAGGGGAAATCAACCTGACTAAGATATGACAGGACAATGGCACTAGAAAAATCCGACATTCTTCAGGGCCCCTGGAGGGCAGGTTCTGTACTAGAAATTGCCTGGTCTTGAAAGCCTCATGGGAAATGCAGACAGAGAGATTCCACTGTGAGTTATTTCTCTCCTAATCAGAACCAAGTTTTATGCTGAGACTACTGTACTGTACTGGTGTCTTCCTTTCTTTATATATACTTGTACCTGGGAAAAGGTGTTTCATTATATGTAGAAATAAGGGCCCAGCGCACATTTCTGTCTTGTGGACAAAGGTCAGAAGAAATGTTTAATGTGAGAAATGGTAAATGTTCTCAGAGTTTGGGGTCTGTTTCATTTTTATCTTTGTGTTCTTGGCACATAGGAGATGCTTCATAAATACTTGCTTAAACATTAATTTCAAGGAGAGGAAACTATAGCCATTGGAACTATTCAGCCATAGAATGGGCTGCCATGGGATGTAGTGGCTTCCTTCTCACTGCCAGGCCTCCAAGCTAAAGCTAGATGAGCATTTGTCAGAGAGATTGCAAAGACAATTCTTGGTTGGAAACACATGGGACCAGATGGTTTTTGAGGTTCCTTCTAATTCTAATAGTCTATGATTTTAGGGTCACCAAAAGGCAAATTCAATCTCAGCCTGAATTGTGAGTCAGGCTATCTGGGACTAGGAAGCTGGTAGACCTAGTTAGACCTCAGCTGGGATTTTGTGTTCAATTCTAAGCACTATATTGTAGAAAGCAGATTGATAAGCATTTGGAAGAAGGTAACAACAACAACAACAACAACAATAATAATAATAATAATAAACGATAACAACGACAGTAATAAGTTGCTTTTATTCGACTCTGTGTTTTGCAAAGCACTTTACAGGTATCTCATTTCATGTTCACAACCATTCTGGGAGGAAGATGCTTTTACACTTCCCTGTTTTTAAGATGTAAAAACTGAAGGTCATACATCTAGTAAGTGTCTGAGGCTCACATTTGAACTCAGGACTTCCTGACTTCCAGTTCAATGCTTCCTTCACTGGGCCACTTACCTGCCTAACCCGGATGAGCAGGACAGTGAAGAGTTTGAGGATGATGCCACATGAGGCTTAGCTGAACAATGAGGAGGTTTAATACAGAGAATCAATCACCTAGGGAAAGCAAAGTCACTATCTCTAAGTATTTGAAGGGATGTCATAGGGTGGAAGAACACGTTTTGATCTGCCTGTGCCTGGATGGATGCAACACTGAAGGGAACCTGTAGACAGGCAGATTTGGGCTTATTGGAAGGCAGTATTTTCTAACTGTGACTGCTTTTACAAAGTGGAAAGTAGTGCCTTGCAGGTGCTGGGGGTTCCCTTGGCAGAAGATGTGAAGCAAAGGCTGCATGGCCACTTTTCAGGTGTGTTGTAAACCAAATCCTTATTTAGAAAAAGGTTAGACAAGCCCTCCGCTCTCTGTTCTACCTCTGAAATGCTGGGATTTCCTGAAACTAGGGGAGTGTGGGACAGGCGTGGGAAGAAGTGTTCCATTTCCAATTTCTAACTATCACAAAAAATACCAAGCAATTACCGGTGGCCAGCCTCTGCCGCCTCAGCCGGGTCCCCTCTACTGGGTCTCTGACTCTTCCCTGTCCAGCCCTGTTCACACCTCTGCACATCAGTGGTTGTCATGTGTCTCTCCTCACCAGAGAAGATTCAGGTAGGGTAAATGGAAACAGAGCAACTGCCTTGGGCTGAGGATATTGAGTCTGAATCTCTCTACCTTGTTTGTAAGCCAGTAGGAAGCTTACCAAAGTGAGGTTAGCAAGCCTGGTGCTCAGACTTCTCTCCACAGAATGGGGGGGGCAGAATAATGACACCTTATTCTTTAGCATCTGTACTGATGGAGGACAGAAGTGACATGACAGATTCATCATAAATCATTTGTCTACCAACCTCAGGAATGTAATGGACGGAGACAGGAATGGTGGCTAAGGAAAGGATAGAAGATTTACCTTCTTAATTGTGAACCTTTATTTCATTGTTTTTGTGAGTTTTTAGTTCTTGAGTCCCCAGCGATTCTCAAAAGGCAAAGTCGGCCCCTGGAGAGGCAGTGTGGATGTTAGGGGGTATAATACGAAGAGCCCTACATTTGGAGTCAGAAGACAGGTCCAAATCCCAGATCTTCCCTTATAAGGGACCTTGGGGAAGTTAATTAACTTCTTGGCTTCCCTCCCATTCTGAATCTGAGACAAACAGATAATTGATGCAATGAGTAACCTGCAAGGGCCTTAATTAAGGGATGTTAATGAGTCAGAAAGATTTTCATAATTCTGCTCAGCAATGAGGTAAATTGAAACAATTCACATAGCAGCCCATGCCCACCTCCTCCTAGGCCAGTTGTGGCACATTTCTATAACCCCTGTGATTGGGGAGGCTGAGGCTGGTGGATGGTTTGAGCTCAGGAGTTCTGAGCTGCAATGAGATTAAGGTGATTGGGTGTCTACCCAATACAATAGCATCTACCTGATACCATCATTGTGAGACCAGGTGAGATAATGTATATAAAGGGTAGCTATTTTTCAGCTGCACTGTAGAGATTTGTGTCCAGGTTGGACATATAGGTTGGACTATATGACCTCAGAAGTCTTGGAAGTTCTTTGATTCTGTGATCCTAGCTGTATGAGATCTGTTGTAACTACATCGGTTCTTTATATTAAATGAAGAGACTGAACTGTTAAGGGTTAGTCATTTGTAGGGGAAAAAAAAGTTTATCTTTCTCTCTTGTTCTTCCAGAAAATAATATTCCTCTCTAAAAAATGGCTTTGCATTACAGAAAATAATGAATAAAGAGAAAAAGGTCTGGGCATATGGGAGGGGGTTCTGGAAAAGGGTAGCACTAATTTGGTAAAAGCACTTTCCAGGAGATAGCAAAGGGTCCTGAATTGGCAGCCCAAGTTGGAAAGGAAGCTAGCGGCCAGAGAAGGAAGAAGAGGGAAAATCAGCCTGTTGCTTAAGGAAGGGTCACTGGCCTAGGTCCAATATGGAGCAGGTCAGCGCATCCATGTGGGCCGATGAGTGGCTGCTGCATTCCTAGCCGGTGTGGGACTGTACATAGAGGGACTTACAAATAAGTAAAATTAAAATAAAAAAGCCTCTCCTTCTGAGTCACCCTTCAATATGCATTCCACTTCTTGTCACTAAATGATTCCAAGACAGGCTTCTGCATTATTTCAATCACCTGGAATTTCAACATCATGGCTGGCCCAGCTCACTCACATTTCTAGGAAGATATACACAAGAAAACAGTCTGATTTCTGGCTTATTTCTTCCCTGGAGCCCTGCTTTGGGGCTCCCTTTAGGCCTGGCATTCAGTCCATCAAGTCGATTTTAATGCCAATCAAAAGGTGTTTATTGCTTAGGACCAAGATGGCTCTGCACTAATTCAGTCTTGTAACTTGTCTGGCCTTAACAGGTCTAAACCCTGAGGGATGGGCTAGGCCAAGGCTCCTCTCCACTTTTGATGGCCCTGAACTTATCCATTGCCTTTCGGGCAAAATTCAATTGAAATTAGATCACATTTGTGATTTTAAAAAAAAACCTTTGCAAGAGTACAATAATAATAATAATAATTACATTTATGAAAATATTTCAATTTTCAAACCTTTTTAGTTTGTTCTATCATTTCAGCTTCACCACAACCCTGGGAGGTAGGTGCTATTATTATCCCCATTTTACTGATGAATAAGCTGTAGGTACAAGAGGGTAAGTGATTGATTTGCCCAGGGTCCCCTGGCTAGTAAATGTCTGCTTAAGATGTAAGCCCAGGTCTTTTTTTCTGACTCCAAGTCCAGGACTTTGTCCATTACACCTTTAAGATAACCTGTTTTGTTGTGGACAGACCATGGATTTTTTTCAGTATACGACTTTCTAGACCAGCCTTCCTTTCGGCAGTTTAATTCAGCTAGTCCTTATTAAGCTCGTGCTGTGTGTCACACACTGTGTTAGGTTAGGACTTTTATCTGAGCTGATTGGGAGGGCCTTATAATTTCTCCTGTAAAACCACAATCATCAGCATCATCATTATTATTATTATTGCTGTTCTTGGGGAAGCAACATTACAGTGAAAATCTTGTCCTCTGGGAATTTGGCAGCTGCTTTCCTGAGACTTTGGACAAGCCAGGTGAAGCCGATGCTTTCCATCTCCCCATCATCCAGGCAGGCTGAGCACCAAGAGACAATGAGAATGTCTGTGCCTGGGATCCACAGACCTACTGCCTCCCCCCTGCATCCTTGTTTGCCTTTGCTTAGGAACTGGAATATTGCAGGCTCTATGGTTCTCGCCATTTTCCCCTCTCTCATTTTGATAAAAGAACTTTAGGACATAAGCCAGAGTCTCTAAAATATTTCTCATTTTTGTTCAGCTTCCAATTAGAACCCTGTTCCTGGAACAGCAAACTTGTTAGCTGTACATCCATAGGGAACTCCCCTAACTTCTCTGAGCCTCGGTCCTTATCTGTAAAATGGCGATGTTACCTATAGGGATTGGTTCCTTTTCATTTGTATCCCCAGGGCCCAGCACATAGTAGGTGCTCAATAAATGCTCTTTTATTGCTTGAGTGATTGATAGGACCTACTTCAGTCAATCTCTTAACAAGCATTCACTAAGTGCCTACAGTGTGCCAGGCACCTTGTTAGGCACTATAGATGCAAAGACGAAAATAAAAAAAAAATCCTGCCGTCAAGGAGACTACATTCTACAAGGTAAGATGACATATATAAGCATTCAAAAAAAGAATGTACAAATGGAAAAGAGAGGTAATTTGGAAGTGGGAAGGTCTGCGGGCTCAGGGAAGGCCTCACGTCTGATGTGATGCTTATACTGAGTTACGGGTTGTCATGAGGCTCCACTGAAATAATGTGCACATGATGTTCTGCTAACCTTTGGGCAGCTGAAGACTGAGTCAGCTGTTAGTAGTCTAGCCCCCATTCCCTGCTGTGTCTCTAATTCCCTGTTCTCTTCCCTCCTGCATCTTTGTGACCCCTTCACTTCACTCCCCTTCTTCTGGTCTCTTGTGCTTTCCTTCCCTTTCTCTACCAGCTTCCCTTCCCTTCAGGCCTTTGCCTCTTCTGGGCTTCACTTCCTTCTGGCTGCCCATTTCCCCTCCTAGCTGCCTGTCCATGCTTCTGTGAGATCAAGTTATGGGGCTGGACCCCAAACAGAAGCACCTTAGCTAGAACGTTAGCAAACTAGAACATTAGTGAGGCGCTGTATTCCATTTATTCTGATTAAAAAGAAAAATTCAAGTGTTCAAATGTGAGGGATATTTTCCTCCATGAAGGTGAGAGGACAAAAAGCAGAGCAGAGCAGGTATCCTCAGAGCCAAAGTAGCCAAAGAGCTATTCATCATCTCTATTTTTATTTGGGGGCAGAGCACAGATTTTATGTTAGAGCTTTGAAATGGTGTGTGCGTGTGTGTGTGTGTGTGTGTGTGTATGGAAGAATTCTAAATTTTAGCTGTTTCTGTTTTAGCAGAATAGTAATCTTTTGATCCTAGAATTTGGAAAGTTTGGTTGCATAATTAATATTTCTTATCTTATTCATATTTCTTATCATATCTCACCCCCTACAAAAAAAGGGAAACAATAAATAATACAAACCAAAAGAAATTGGATGCATAGCATCATAGATATAGACTTAGAAGGCTATCTCATTCAATCCCATCTTTTTAGAGATGAGGAAGTTGAGGCCTAGAGAAGGGAAATTATTTGTCTAAGGTCATATATGTAGTAAGTAAATAGCAGAGCCAGGAGTCAAACCCCAATCTCTGTGTTCTTCTTTCTACTGGACCTTGCCACCATGTTGTATAGATCCTACCATTGGTGACCTCAAGCCAACTCATTGTTGAACTCCAGGGGACCTTTGTGCACACCATCCATCCTTCTACATCTGTAATGGTCTTTCTCTTTTGCATCCCTTTCCACATTCTAAAGTACAGCTCAAATACCACTTCTTCCAGGGAATCTTCCATGATTCTCCCAAATGCTATCAGCCTTTCCCTTCTCACCTCAAATAACACTTAATTGTGTGGTCCAATTCATTTATCATTTGGTATTACATAATACAGATGTGTGGGTTTTGTCCTTGTATTGTTAGTTCTATGAGGGCAGGAACAGTGCTTTTGGCTAAGCCTTAGGTTTCCCTCAATATCCACATAGTGTGGCTTCTGTGGACACAGTATCTGCTCGGTGTTGGCTGAATTCACTGAATGAGGAATTAGAGGCCATGAACCACAGTCTTCCTCTAAAAACTTCACTAGATAAAAAAAAAAGATTAAACAAAAAAATAAAAACTTCACTAGAACACATATTTCTTTATGGAAGGGATACCTGCATTGAGAAGGCAGCTGTTTTTAATACTGATGCCCTTTGCCTAATTGGCTGTTCTAATGACAATACAGCAAATTATACCCAGGACAGATGGCCACACACACATTTAGAGGAAAAGAAAAATGAATTGTCGTTCAACCAAGAGAAAACACCCAAATTGAAAGCTTCTCTAATTATTTTTGTTCTGTTTACTTGCCAGTAGCCCACAGATTATGGTGACGACATACAAATTAATTGGTGGCTAGGCCTGGGCATTGAAGAGTGAACTCAGAACAAATACACACATACAGACACATGCGCACACACACACACACACACACACACAGACACACACACACCCCCATACACATAAGCACACCACAGTGGCATGTAATGGGATCTTTGCTCTTCAATGATGTGCTCACTTGTACAATTCGGTTCACTCTCCTGCCCATCTCTGTCTACCCATCCTGTACAGCTCCTCCAACATATTCTCCATAAGGGCTCCACTCAACCTCCTGGAGGCTTTCCTCAAATTCTCTTGACATTCTGTGGATACCAGAGCATCTTTTCTCCTTCATCCTTCCAAAATGTTTACTACATCATTCATTTGGGTAAAAACCCACACAGACACACCACATAAACTGAGTAATCAAAAATGATGGGTTGGTCACATGACACGGCTGAGGGATGACCAGTGGACAGTCCAAGTGGTCCATTGATATCTTCTCAATGTCAAGAGAACTTGAGCAAGCTTTTCAACACATTGTGTGGACCCTTTGTAGTCAATTTATGGGAGGATGGAGATGAGAGTCTTACAGAATGGATAGGCAGGAATGATCTGCAATCTGCATCACTGGAGGGAATATCCACATTGGTGACTCACAGATCATTGGAATAATTGAGTACATCTCTCTGATCATAACCTTTTGAACTTCCTTTATAAATCCTCATTTGTAATGCATTGCAGTCTGCTTGCTATGGTAGATGATGATGTTATCCTTTGGGGCTGAAGAGAAGAAAGGCCATGTAGAAATGGATAATGAAAAGAAAAAGAAAGTGGGAAGAAAATAGACTTTGTTATTTCCAGTGGAAGAGGAGAGACAGCAAATGAGTGATGCCCCTAACCTGGCAGGAGGAATGACCTCCTGTTTTAAGGTCAGCCTCCAACAAGAGTCAAATGCAAGAGAAATGCAGTTGTTTGGGACTTAATGAGGACTTTAGAAAATAGGGCTAAGATATAGAATTAAGGCTGGAGTGACTTTCATCTCATCCAAGCCCCCCATTTTCCAAGTGAGGAAACTGAGATCGAGCATTTCTTTGGCCCTAAATGAACTAACTACCTAAGCTCATATAGATAGCAAGAGGAAGGGCCAATATTTGAACCCGAGTCCTCTGACTCCAAATCCTGAATGTTTCCCACTGTACCATGATCCTAAGTATTGGGAAATGCTGGAAATATCTTTGACAAGTCCTTGTTCAAACCTTTAACTAGCATTGACCTGATCTGGGGGTGTATGTTCTGTATCCTCGAGAAGACTGGAATCTCCTTGAGAGTAAACCAAACTTAATATTTTTTTTCAAATTACCCGTAGTGGAATAGTGCCTGGTGTGGTACTAGATGTGCGATAGTATCCATTGTTCTGGATGTACATTATTGGGAGATTTACACAGTTTATTAAATCAGATTGAAAGCAGAAACTTTGGTTAAAGTTATTAGCTATTCACACCAATCTTTATGTGTGTCGACATCAGAACAAATTTTCCCGACTATCCTGAAGGCAAAATCAACAGCAGCCAGTAGTACTTGTAAGGTTCCGTTTATATTGAAATGATGAGTCGAGTCATCTTAGAGCTTATTTAAATGAGGTGGTCAGAGAACACACGTTTCTATGCAGCTTTGTCTTATCTGAAGCAATTAATTTTTGCTTAGCTCTCTGGATCATAAATTAGAGTGAAGAAATTGTGATGTTGTCCTTGCATTTTTTTACGTAATGTTTTTTTTCCCCTAATTAAATAATTTAAAACAATCATTAACCTTTTTTAAAAAAGTTTTGAATTGTGGATATATATTTTAAGAAACTCATCTCTTAATTCTTTTGGCTTTAGATTGAAGCATTTGCCCTTACCCCTCCCTCAGATGGAACCCTTTGTTATGGTAACAATAATAAAAAGCCTTTATATAGTGCCACAAAGTTTGCAGCACACTTACCTATATTGTCATTTGACCTATTTTATTCCTCTTCTTAATCTTTGATGGGGGGAGGTTCCAAGCCAACAGCAGCAAGTGTTAGCTGGGGTGGATCCTCATTGAAGCACTATCTGCTGTAACCTGTCCTATGTTGCCCAACTTCTGTGTATAAATTTTCCAGTGCTGCTCTTCCAATGAGTACATGGGGGCAGGGGCACATTGACAGGGCTGTGTGGAAAGCAGGTGGGTGCTTGGCCACGTGTGGTTGTCAGAACCATTAGACCAATGATTGCCTATTTATGGACAAAATCACTAGCAGGCATTTAGCCAGCTTGAAGTAGCAATTTCAGGCAAGCTTGTTGGGTAGTCCTGCACATTTCAATCCTGGTTTTTAAGAGGCTTAGTTCCACTTAAGGCAACTGAGACCACCTTCAGGAAGGCACTGGCATCAGTGTTTTTTGCACGACCTTCTGAATTACCTTTTAGAAAATATGGGGCCTATTCTGTTGATGAAAAAGAAACAAGCTAATCTCTTTAGAAGTAAGCCATTCTAAGCTGTTGTATTTGTATTACTGTAAAGTTCCCTAAGCATTTTCTTCATAACCACCTCATAAGTTAGATAGTGCCAATATTATTATCCCCATTTTACAGATGAGAAAAATTAAGTTTAAGATAAGTGCAGTGACTCAGCTCTTTGAGATTTTGGACCTAGTGCTCTCCCTCTCTCCCCATTGTGCTACTTTTTCTTCAGCATAAAGTAGCTTCAATGGATTGATTTTTAATCCATTAATTTAATCAATTAATTTGGTCTTTTGATTTTAAGAGACCCTAGAAATTATGCTAACTTATTTCTAGTCCGGGTTCTGTCGCTAATCGACTGGATGATCTTTCTCAGGTTACTGTACCTCTTTGAGTCTTAATTTCCATATCTGTGTAATGTGAGGTCAGACTAGTTTGGGGTTCTTAACCTTTTTTGTGACATGGACCCCTTTGACAGTCTGGAGAAGCCTCTGGAGCCCTTCTCAGAAGAATGTGTTTAAATTCATAAAATAAAATACTAATGATTACAAGTTATATTGAAATATGGTTATCAATATATTTTTTAAAAAAAATTCATTGACCTCATGAAATCTACTCACAAATCCCAGTTAAGTATCCCTGGACAAGATGATGTCTCTAGTCCCTTCCACTTTGGAAACTGCCATGACCAAGACTCTCTCCCCTAACTTTAGCAGGGGATGAGGAAAGAGAAGCTCATGGGCTTCCTCCCCAGCATTCTTCTTTTTTATCCCAAGGTGTCCCATAGCATTTGCAAGATCAAAGTCTTAGATTTAACCTCTGAGTAAGCTGCTGTATATTTCATTTATCTCTGAGCCAATTAGATGTGTTTTTTTCTTCCTGAACAATTTAAGAAAGTCTCAAAGAAGTCAGAGCTAGCCAGAAGAGGAGAATAGTCTCTGCTGTATTATACTCCATGTTTCCTTTGAAGCTTTCAAAGGCCTTGCTTCCCCTCATTATCATCAGAAGGGGCTGGAGAGGGCTGGAGAGGTAGGCTTATCTGGTTGGGAAGCCTTTGGAGTTTTGCATCTCTTTAATCTTTCTAAGCGAACATGCATGATGTCAAGGAGATGCAGTGTTCATATTTTTATGCATCAAAAGAAGAGACACTTTTTTTCCAAAGGTGTCTGTGATAGCAGCGGATGCTAGCACTCTGTGATGCGTATTGTTTCGGGTTGCAAATCACCCAGCTCAGAAGGAAAGTTCTGCGGGGCCTTGGAAGGGCATCCTCCAGCTCAGATTGCTAAAGATCCTGGTGACAGTTACTTTCCAGTAAATTTTTGATGTTTCAGCTGAGTGTCAGTCGGGAGTGAAAGTCATAAAACATCAGAGATGTGATCAACTCAGTGCTGGTTTTATCCTACCCAAGAGTCAGCTGCTTGGCTGTGAATATAATCTCCAGACAGTATCCCCTTGTGATTTAATGGGAAAACCATGACATTTTTATCCCTTCAAGAATGATTTTGGGGCAGCTAGGTGGTACAGTGGATAGAGCACCAGCTCTGAAGTCAGGAGGACCTGAGTTCAAATCTGGCCTTAGACATGTAACACTTACTAGCTGTGTGACTTACAAGTCACTTAACCTCATTGCCTAACCCCCCCCCAAATGATTTCTTTAGATTTATGTAGTTTCTCAGTTTAGAGAATCTCTACTATAATTTTCCTTGATGAAAATAATTTTTTTGTAATGTTGGTACTGTATCTCTTGTTCCATGAATACTGAAAATCAAGGCTGTCAACTCATCATCTTTGTGACCTTCGGTAATCACTGCACCCAACTGGGCTTCATTTTTACCATTTGTAAAAAGACACAGTTGTATGGATGACCTCTAAGGTCCCTTCCAGATCTGCCATCCTATGTTCCATCATTCTGTGTTACAAGGCACCTTCTAGCCCAAGTGTTCTAGGTGCTAACATTCTGTATTCTGAGATCCCTTTAAGCTCTTCCCTTATAACTCCATGAACTATGAAATGTTGAGCAAAATCAGCATCTTTCTTTACTTGTGGCATTTGCCCTGAAATTGTTTTCCCCAAAGTGATCTTCTCAAATACAATTTAGACTAGATTGTAAAAAGTAAGGAGATTATTTTAATGACACCAAACATCTTTAAAGACCACAGAATTCAAAGTTGGAAGGGGCCTTAGAAATTAACACCTGGTTTTCAAGGACAGCAATCTCGTTTTTAAACAAACTGAAAAATCAGGATCCAGAGAGGGAAAGGGGATTATATAATATTGTGTAGGTAGTATTGGGGGCTGCATGGAGTGATGATAAAGAACTATCCTCAGAGCCAGGAAGACTTGATTTGCAGTCCCAGCTCTCATCCATAGTAGCTATGTGACCTGGCAAATATATGAACCTTTTGATATTGTAGGTAACTCTTTAAGACTAGTTGAAGATACAGTGTTGACCTGAATGGGTAGAGTGAGTTTCTGTGCTTAGAAGTTCCCCATCACAATGAAATTAGAGGTCCAGTCTCTGTCCTACCCAGGGATTAAATATTATCAACTTGATTCTAATGCTTGGACTATGCCTCTAAATTCAGTCCTGGGGTCCTGTGGATACATATCCGAGACTGCCGATACATTGTCATATAAAGCATTCATTCTGGTCCACAAGACAAGCCATTTACCAGGAGGAAAGAGGGTGATACAATTCCATGTTCTCAGATTTGGAGAAAAGCTTAGAGGCCATCCAGTCCAATCCATACCTGAATGGGAAACCCCTTGACAATGTATCTGACCAGTGACTATCCAGGCTTTCCTCAAAAACCTCCAGTGATGGTGTAGGAACCTACAATTTCCAGTGGTAGCCCATTCCACTTGGGGACAGCTCTTATTAGGGGGAAGTTTAAGTCACATGTCAAAGCAGCTGATGTAGTACATTTATGTTAAAAAATAGTTCTAACCTGCTACTTTATCATTCCTTCTCTCTTTTTCCCTCCCTCCCTTCCTTCCTTTCCTTCCTTTTCCTTCCATCTTTTTCTTTCTTTTCTCTCTACATTTTCTTTCTTTTTTCCATTTTTCTTTCCTTTCTTTTTTCTTCCTTTCCCTTCTTTCCTTCCTCCCTCTAATTCTCTTTTTCTCTCTTCCTTTCCCCTTCTCTCCCTACCACTTCCCCCCCCCCCTCCTTTTTTTCTTCCTTCACAAATACTTCACTTGGCAGAAGCTGTATAGTAATACAAATAATTCAGAGGCTCTTTCTCCCTGAATTTGGATTTGGAACCAATTCAGTTCGAAATCCCTGAGTGTTCTGGAAGAAAGAACCATGCATGCAGAATATTTTCATTGGTTACTTAGGATGAAGAGGGACTGATTATTTTATTTCTATAGATTTAAAATATTGTGGAGTAAATGGTTGGGGGAGAGAGACCCTCATCCTTCTTGAAACCATTTGATAAGATGTAAAAGTTGGAAGGGACCTCAGTGGTCATGTAGTCCAGCGCTTCTTAAACTATGGGTCACAACCCCATGTGGGGTCTTTTGGCAACAGTAAAAGGTTTCTGAATGCACAATGATCAAAAATTAATTAAAAATCAAACACCTAATGAATCCAAGGTATTTCTGGCAGTGCGTGCTTATGTTGCATCGTACAGCTTCTCTGCAGCATTGGAGCTGAACATAAAGCATACACACACTTTGCACTGCACATGGCAATGCAAATGAATGCACCAAAGTGCATAAAAGCGGTTGCAAGTGGGAAGAAGCCGTGTTCTAGTCCAACTTGTGCCCCACAGATAATCCTCACTATAACATACCTTGTACGTGTCCACGCAGCCTTTGGCTTCACAGAGGGGAAATGCACTATCTACTGGAGGATCCCATTCCATTTTAGACTTTCCTTATATCAAACCAATAAATGACTCATACCTCCTACTCATTCTTCCTGGTTTTGCCCTCTGAAGCCCAACAGAACAAGTCCAATCCCTGTTCCTAGTGACAGCCCTTAACTACTTGAAGGCAACTGTTATGTTCCATGAGTTTTATGTGTATTATATAAGTTAAAACATTCCAAAGCTGATCTGCCTGTGAGATGGACTCCAGGTCCTTCAGCACCATGGTTACCACCTTTGGAGACTCTTTAGCTCATCAAAGGCCCTAAACTGTGACACATAGACCTGAACATAATCTCTAGGTGTTGTCTGACTGGGACAAAGGATAGAAGGATTTTGATCTCCTTGAGCCAGAAATCTTTGGATATTCATGGAGGAGGAGAGTGTCAATCAATCAGTGAATCAGCTAGCATCTATTAGCCATCTAAAATCTCCAGTCTATTGACCATAAGTGATGATGTCTATTTAATAAACAAACAGCTATACTAGCATCATTATCAATGACAAGTGAGATAGCCCCTAACATCCGTATGAGGCTTTATTTCAGAGGCAATATGTAGTGGGGAGAATGTGGGAGACTGACCAGTCACGATACCTGGGAGACTTTGGACCAGTCATTGAACCCCTAGGATCCTCCTTTCCCTCTTTGTAAAACAAATATCAGAATGTCCATATTGCCTATGGCTCAGCTTAGGTGGGGTAATCCAATAAAAAAAATCAATGACCATAGAATTTCCGAGATGGCCAACACCTCAAATGCTGTTGAGCCTACTTTAATCTTCAGTGAGGAAATTCTCTGATAAACAGGGGTGGTGAATACGAGCACTAGACATGAGTCAGAAGACCTGGGTTCAATTCCAGGCTCAAACTCTTATGGGCTAAACAACTCTGGGCAAAACACTTAACTTCAGATTTTTATTTCCTATTTAACCTAGAGCTAGTAAATAAATAAGAGATAGCAAAATAGGGATGGGCAGCCAAGTGGCACAGTGAATACAGTGCCAGGCTTGAAGTCAGGAAGATGAGTCTTCCTGAGTTCAAATCTGTCCTGAGACACTGGCTGTGTGACTCTGGGCAAGTCACTTAACCCTATTTGCCTTAGTTCTTCATTTGTAAAATAAGCTGGAAAAGGAAATGGCAAACTGCTCCAGTTATCTTTGCTAAGAAAACCCCAAATGGGATCATAAGAGTTGGACATGACTGAAAAGATTGAACACCAAAGACAAAATACTAATAGCAAGTACCTTAACGGGGTTGATGTGTGCAGCAGATGGTTTTTGTGTGAAGTGTTTTGCAAACGTAGAGTGTTATAGATATGTTATTGATTATTATTTTTCAGTAACAGAATTGCTTTGGCCTGGGACAGTGTTTGGTGAGGGGTGATTTAAGGTGTATTCTCCTGGTGAAAATGAGGTTAAAAAAAAGAAGAAATACATTTGGTGTATGAGCCTTTTAAGCAGTGAACTTCCATAGGACAGCAATGCAGTGGGATTCTCAAAATAAATCATCTGTGTTCACCATTAGTGATACAAAGGAGCACCTCCCCAAGTCTGCAAGGACTGTGTGATCCCCATAATGCATTTCTTCGGGCTAGTTTGGACTTTGTTTTGTGACCATTTTCTGCAATGCCTCTGTGGCAGAAGTCTCCAGGAGCCTCCCTTTCAGTAGCTGGATTTTGAGAAAGACCCTAGCTTTGAAGGTCCAAGCAGCTAGCTAGAGCCAACTCAACTTCAAATCCTAGTATAAAAACCCAACCATAATAGCTAACATTTATACAGCTCTTTAAGGCTGGCCAAGTGCTTCCCACAGAGAATCTCATTTGATTTCATTAATCTGATCTTTAGAAATACAGATTGTCCAAAGGAGAAGAGCCCTTGGGACTCCTCCCTCTCCCCTCCACCCCCACCGCCTGGTCTGGGAAAATACCAAAAAGGGAACTGTTTTGGAGGAAAAAGATAAATTAGGTTATTTTTGTTTGTTTCTAATCCCATGATTCCATTGGTTTAGAAAACTCCAGGTATGGATCTTCCTCTACTCATACACCTCAGCACCTATTCCATGACTTAGGATCTTTTATTTTTTTTTCCCCACTAAACTCCCGTAATCAAATCCTCCATTCCATTTCACCTATACACAGGGATACCTATACCCTTCATCTTATCACTCATAAATATTACCCTTCCATGTTCAAGAACTTGCATATTCCTATATCTGATCATAACTTCTTATCATTCTATTTCTATCTGTGCCTTATCCCTCTTTTTTATTAGTTAATTTATTTTTAGTTTTCAACATTTACTTCCACAAGATTTTGAGTTCCAAATTTTCTCCCTATCTCTCCCTTCCCCCCACTCCAAGATGGGGCGCATTCTGAATACCCCTTCCCCCAATCTGCCCTCCCTTCTATCATCCCCTTCCCCTTCTAATTTCCTGTAGGACAGGATAGATTTCTACACCCCCATTGCCTGTATATCTTATTTCCAAGTTGCTATAAAAACAATTTTAATATTTTTTTTAAAACTTTGAGTTCCAAATTCTCTCCCTCCCTCCCTCCCCACCTGTCCTCATTGAGAGGGCAAGCAATTTGATAGAGGTTATACATGTGTAGTCATGCAGTCTTCTTTGGTCCTGTCCCTTGACTTAGGATCTTTTAAAGAGGTACCTCAGACACTGAGAGGTGACATACTTGGCCAGATCACACTCCAATGTGTGTCAGAAGTAGGGCTTACACTTGGAATGTTGCTGATGCCAAAGCCAACTGTTGAGCTGGAGATGGTGGGCCATCGAGGTGACCATTGGAAATGGAGCCCTGGAGGCTTAGGTGTGAGGGCAGGTTGCAAATGCCCATTAGCGGGTTTTCGGTGTGCATATTAGCTGGACCCTTGAGAGTGGATAGGATGCCAGACTGAGAGAAGGAAGAGCAAGAGAAGGGGGGAAGGAGAGCAACAGAACTGAGGGCTGAAGTGTGGGTTTGCCTACACTTATGAAATCGGATAAGAACTATAGAGGAGATAGGCTAGAAAAGGCAGGACCTCAGATGGGAGATGTTAGAGGTATCTTGCTTGCATGGTGGTCGGCTCCATTTCCTGATACTGGGCCTCTGGTCAAGGTTTCCTCGGGGCACAGTTTTGAAATGGCATCCTCTACTTGTTCTAATGTAATCTAAGTGGGTCTCATTCTTTCAAGTGACTCTTGGAAATGTAGCACAAGAATTCCGAAGTCTACAGGCTCGAGTGAAGGAGAGTCTCCTAATACAGCTCATATTAACCAGATCGAAAACATATGATTTGGGCATTTTAAGAAGAAGAGAGGCATAAGTGAAGTCATTCTACTTTAAAAAAAATGAAGTTTTCAAAACTAAGTGCTAAAGCCTTCAGACTTACAAATTAACCATCCTTTTGAAAATATTCTCCCTTCCCTCTCTCCTCTCTTCTTTCTTATTCCTCTCCCCCCCTTCTGCTCCACCCCCTTTCTCTCTCCCTCCCTTTCTTTTCTTCCCTTCCCCTTCTGTCTCCCTTTCCCATCCTCAGTCTCCTCCCCTTCCTCTCCTTTCTCCCTTGCTCTCTGTCTTTTTCCTCTCTTCCTCTCTACTCCCCCTCCCTCTTTCCTCTTTTTCCCTCTTTCCACCCTCCACCAGTCTTCTACCCGTCTGTACTTTAAGGCCCCTCTCTGTCCAGTCTCAGCCAGGTTTTCTGTGCTCACCCCCCTCCCTCCCGGCCGGCTCCAGGAAGGCCCGGCAGCAGCCTCCAGAGGAGCTTCTGGTCCAGCGCTCCCTGCCCAGCACCAGGTTTCTGGATGCTTCACTTCCCACCCAGAGGGAACTCCTGACAGAACTTCTTTTGATTGATCTCCCCTTTAATTTCCTCTCCCAGGGTTCTCCCTCGTGTTCCAATGCTGTGTCCTCTGACATTTCAGGACCTTCAGGCATAGATAGAATCATGAGCTTCAGAGCTGGAAGGGGCCTTAGAGGCCATGTAGTCCAAACCCCCTTGTCAAAAATGAGGATAAACTAAATACACACACACACACACACACACACACACACACACACACACACACGCCTAATTGTAATGACCAATCTTGTCCCTGGAAGAAATAGAAAATATACCTTCCTCTCTTCTTTACAGAGGTGAGGGGCTATGGGTGAGGAACACTGAATACAATGTTAGACTCAGATAAGATATTTCTTAATTTTCCTGAACTGCTTTTTTGCCTCATTCTTTTTGATTCTGTATTTCAATGGATGGCTTTTTGAATCTGGAAGAATAGGTTCAGAAATGAATGTAAAAACAAAGGATAGGTTTTTTTTTTATAAAAAAAACCAACTATTTTATTGGGAATTCAGAGGCTAAGGAATTCCTTTAATAGAAGGCAGGAGAGGCAGTGTGGTGGATGGAGAACTGGCCTCAGAGACAGGAAGGTGTGTGTTCAAGTTCTCCCACAGCACATTCTGGCTGTGCAACCTTGGGCAAATCACCTAACATCTCAGTGCTTTGTCTAGGAAACTCTCTAAGATGATAAACTTCAGGGAAGGTGCTGATCCATAGTGGGAAAGAACTCCTTCACTGAAAGCTCCCTCCAGCAGTGAAATCCAAGTCTAAGACCCTCCCTTGTCTGAGGAAACTGGAAGATCTTAAGAGTTGGGACTATTTTGTTCTTTTGTTTTCCCCTTCCACTTTATCTTTGTGTTGTGGGGTGTGTGTGTGTGTGTGTGTGTGTGTGTGTGTGTGTGTGTGTACTATAGTTCTGTATACACATATATCTATGTATTTAATATGTATTATGGAGATTTGGCCAAACATGATTTCATTGGTTTAGGGAAGTTCTCAGTAAGTAACCTCCCTCCACCTGTGCAGATTTCCACCCATTTTGCAATTGATTGAGGCTCAGAGAGTCTTCTGGGGCACCCAGAGGTTAGGGAAGGTGTCTGGCATTTGTTGGGGGTAGAACTTGAAGCAACATTTTCCTGGACATAGGGCTGCATTTCTAGGCACTTTTGCACTGCTTGGCACACAGAAGGTACCTACTAAGTGCTTGCTGAATTGACTGGCATCAGGATGGGGGCACCAGTACCAAGGAAATCCAATTCTTGATGTATTGAAGGGAACAAGATTGGAATATGCTTAAAAGCCCAGTGATTTGTGCTGCCTCTTTCAGCAGGTGCTATTGATGGCATCCATAGGGAACAGACACCTAGAGAGTTTGTTCTATAGTGTTAATGACTGGAAAGCCTGGTGGCTTTGAAAACCTTCCCTACAAAACCCACAAGGTATTGACATGCAGATTGCTCCAATTTTAGCTGAAAATCCCTCTCTGTATGGAGTTTGGCTTTTGAGAGATCCACTATCACACATCAATTTTGCACATGAAGATTATTGAAGATTAGCCCCAGATACCAGGGCCCCATAAAGGCAAGGTGATTATACTTATCTGCACAATTACATATTTTTGGTCCCCACAGCAGTTATGTGTTTTCAGGTTGTTAAGGTAGGAATCGCCCTATGAAAATGAGAAAATGAGGATGATGATTTCTCTTTTTTAGGTTCGGCAGGATGTTTAAAAGTAAATTTCAACAACTCCCCACTGAAGTCCATGAAAAACAGGAGAACAGTTTGCGTCTGGTTTTTGTCTGATAAGGGCTGCGCTGTTCTGTCTTCCAAACTCAGCAGTTTACAAAATATGTCATAACTTACATTGGCATAGAGAGCAAGTTGGAGCCAAATATTTTTTGCAAAATTTTCAAGCGGTTGGAAAATTTGAAACCCACTTTTTTTTTTGGAGAAGACGAGATGAAGCATTTTTCTTACTGTCTCTGAGAGAAAGATTTTATTAAACATACATGCATAGCATTTGGGATTTGTTGGCATGCTGTTGTTTTCATTGGCTCTGTGTGCATATGTGCATGAGTGTACTTGTGTGTGTCTATATTCATTTGTGTTTGTGTATGTATGTGTATGTTCATTGCTTTCTTCTGATCATCAGATTTCACTGAGTAATGGAAGTTTGTAAGTTTCAGGACACTGAAAACCAAGGCCTTCCAATTTCCAACATGGCCCAGTGGAAGGCTGCCATTTCCTTCAATAGCCATGCCAGCATGATTATTTTTATTAAGACTATTGTAAAATATAAACAATGGAAAAACAATCCCTTCTTTCTACTGATGTCTTCTTTTCCCAAGTCTTCCGTTTTTAGACAAGAGTTTGGGATTTAAGCAAACAGAGAGACTGGCAAGGTTTTTCTCGTAAACAATTTTGAATTTATGTGTTGCAAAGAAACTCATCTTTCTCTAACAAAGCTGCATTCCCAACCACTTTATTGTCATCAGACCTATCTAATCCTATTTAGTTCTTATTGATGAAACTCTCTTGGATTTTTGGTGCATTTGAAAGAATATGTCAGGCTCTGGAAGAGGCAGCTGAGTGGTATTTGGTTACAATGAGCATTTTGGGATATTGTTACTGCTCAGTCATTTCAGTCATGTCTGACCCTTTGTGACCCCATTTGGGGTTTTCTTGGGAAGGATACTAGAGTATCATTTTACAAATGAGGAAACTGAGGCAAACAGAGTTAAGTGACTTGCCCAGGGTCACCCAGCTAGTAAGTGTCTCAAGACAGATTTCTACTCACGTTCTTCTGACTCTAGGGCCAGTGTTCTATCCACTGTGCCACATGGCTGCCTACATTTTGGGAGGAGGGAAGGCATATGAAAAACCAGAGCTAGATCATCACTATCATCGTCCAGTCCATGTCCTTATACCCTGAAGATCCTCTGAGATTGAGCTTAAATTCCACCTCCTCCTCCAGGTGTCTGTCCATTACTTCCTCCCTCTGCCTTGGTAAATGCTCTTCTCCCTACACAATTTTCATGGCATGTAGTTTATATTTGCTCATCTATTTCTATGTTGTATCCACCCGGTAGGGTGTGAGCTCCTTGGCAAGGATTATTTCACCTTTGACTTTATAGACTCACTGACTTGCTCAGGGTCTCATAATTAGTAGGCTTGGCTGAACAAGTTGTGACATATGATTGTGATAGAATACTACTGTGCTGTAAGAAATGATGAGCTTGATGATTTTAGAAGAACATGGATAGACTTGTACAAAATAATGAAAAGTGAACTGAGCAGAACCAAGAGAATGTTGCATACAGTAACAGCTTGAGAACAACTTTGAACGAATAAGTCATTTTGACTATTATAAATACTCAAATTAACTACAAAGGACATATGAAGAAAGATGCTATCTGCATCCAGAGAAAGAACAGATAAGTGAAAGTATGTATAGAATAATTTTACACACTCATACACACACCTGTTTGTGTTTCATGGTAGCCATCTCTAGAGTGGGGGGGGGAGGAAGAAAAAAAGGGAAAAAAAGAAACTTGCAAGATAACTTTATTATATATTTAAAAGGAATAGCTAGTTGCACATAATAGATTTGTAGCTTCATATGCAATCATCTTTTTAAAAAATATACTATATTATGGAAATGCCTGTTTTATTCCATAAATTAAAAATCACAAAACCCTTGGTGATTGGTTGATTGCATACATATTGTACCCTTTGATACAACATAAGGTCCTTGAGGGAAGGAATTGTTGCATTAGCCCCAGTGATTAAACCAGTGCCCCCCATGTATTAGGCTTAAGAAATTCTTATTCATTTGAATTTAATTGAGTATTCATGTCACTTCACCACCATAAAACATTCAGTAACTCCCTACTATCTGCCAAATGAAGTCTAAATTGCTCCTGGCTTTGGTTAGCCCAGGTGCTTGTGGTGATTTTGTGGAAAGGAGGAGCTTATCAATAAGGTCTGCTCTTTTTGTCCTGGACCTTCTTGGCCTCTTCAGAAGTAATTATGAAGGTGTAGTATCTAAGCTTCACCTCTAACCCTGATCAAATCTCAGACTTTCTTTTTTCTTTTTTTTTAAATAACTTATTTGTTTCTAGTTTTCAACATTCACTTCCATAAGATTTCGAGTTTTAAATGTTCTCCCCCTTCCCCTCCTCCTCTCTCCCCAAGACAGTGTGTAATCTGATATAGGCTCTACTTATACATTCAAATTGAACATATTTTCACATTAGTCGTGATGTATAGAAGCATTAGAACTAATGGGAGGAATCATGAGAAAGAAGAAATAAAACAAAACAAAAAAAGGAGAGCAAATAGCATGCTTCCATCTGCATTCAGACTCTGCGGTTCTTTTTCTGGATGTGGATAGCATTTTCCATCATAAGTCTTTTGGAGTTGTCAGACTTCATTTTTTTAAGTTCTGACCAAACATGCTGGGTGGCAAGCTGGCTTAGTGGGCAGTAAGACGGAATGGAACAGAGAGCTGTGAACTGGTTGAGAGTGTCTTTAGAGGGATTCAATTGGCCTGAATGATCTCTGTTGGAGTAGATGGCCTCTGATGGTCTTCCATCTCTGAGAATCTGTAAACTTTGTGAACTAGTCTAAGGAGAGGAATGAGTTAGGTGGTCAACAGTGATCAGAGTGTTGGACTTGGGGTTGAGAAGACATGAATTAGCATTTATACAGCACCAGGCAAAGTACTTTGCCAATATTTCATTTGATTCTCACAACAACCCAGAGAGGGAGGTGTTGCTATTATCTACATTTTACTGTTGAGGAAACAGAGGCAAACAATGCTTAAGTGACTTGACCAAGGTCACACAGCTAGAAACTGTCTGAGTCTGGATTTGAACTCTGATCTTCTTGACTCCAGGCCCAGATCTGTACCCACTGAGCCTATACCTTAGGTTCCCCATTTACAAATGTGGGAGGTGAACTTGATGCTTGTAAAATTCCCTTTGGCTCTAGATTTATGATTCTAAGTCCCACTAATACCACAGACTGTCTGTGGGACCCTGGGCAAGCCAATCAATTGCTCTGTGCCTCAGTTTCCTCCTCTGTAAAAAGCTCTCTGGCCTCTAAAGCCTATTCTATGATTGTTGTCAACCTAGAGGGATATTTCTGTGTGAAATGCCGAGGGATCTGTCCTTGGTGCTGTGCTGTTGCTGCCCCTGCACTGTCAACCAGAGACCATGTCTAGGAGAGGCTAAGACAATACGTATAGAATACATTTGTAATATGCATGGCCTCAGTCATTGATGAGGAAAAAGACACATATTATGTTGGGACTAGCCATGAGTTCCTCTTGGCTCTGCTCATTCAGGGCTGGCTTTTGGAAGAAAAGTGCATGTTTTCCTGGGCTTTGAGGAATGTCACAATGTGATCGTATTGGAGAGGACATGTGAGAAAGTTTGTAGATCAGAGGAGGAAGAATGTATAAGGAAGGCTTGTCTGTATTTAAGAGAACTTTTAAAAGCAAAAACCTTAGCATTTCTAGATTCTTTTAAGTGTTGTACCCTTCAAAGTTGTCACTTTGTGATGTTTCACAATTATTAAATCTCTGGCTTTTTTTTTTGGTAAGCCTTCTTTGGGAATTGTCTTTTTATATTAAAGTTGTGTCTTCATCCTTCTTTGTGGTTATACTGGATTTGGAAAAGAGAACATAGTGGTTTAGCACCAGAGCTGGTAAATACTGAGGATGACCAGGACATGGAAGGCCATTTCTATCCTAATGGGAACCATGATCCCAGAGTCATAAGATAATGCTTTTTGGTGTGACTCATAAATTGGCCCTAAAGATGCTTCCTGGGGGAGTTAGGTCCTGAGCTGTTTGCAGGCACATTGTGAGGATAGAGCAGTGTGTAGCCCCCTGTGGTGACAGCTTTGAAGCATAACACTCATCTGGCTGTCTAAGCCCTGGAAGGTTTGTTTAAAAGGCTGCTTCATAAATCATAGCAGTGGTTCTCAAGCCTTTTACAGTGGGGGGGACCCTGTACCCTGAATGATGTATTGCTAGAAGCTTAGGCTCTGATTTTTTTTTTCAAAATGCCTCCTATGAATGTTATCATATAACGTACCAAATGAAATAAAATTGTATCTTTCAAATATTTGAGCAACTTGGAGCAGCTTATATAAGTGAATGCAATCTGGAGGAGAGAGCTTGCTTTCATCTCCTGCAGGTCCAAGCCTTTGATTTCAGAGGGATTTAAGGAGCAGATGAAAAGGGCAATAGAAACCATGGTGACTCTCCTCCCTAGCAAGCCCCTCTTCTGTGGGACCAATGGGGAAGAAAGGTCAGTCTGTCAGTCAGTCACTCAACAAGCATGATTTAATCATTTTGTAAGTGTGATGCAAAGAATTGTAAAAAAAAAAAGTAAAGGAAGGAAGAAAGGAAAATAGAGAAAGAAAGTAAGAAACAGAGAAATGTTCCCTGTCCTCAGAGAACTCACATTCTAATAGAAGAGATGACATACAAATCCCTCTCTACATATAAGCTGAATACAATGTGAATGAGTAGTGGTCAGGTGGTAAGAAATTTCAACATAGAGAAGATTCATCTTGTTCTTTAAAGTCTGACAACTTACAAGGGGAGGTAACCCTCAGCCCCAAATGCCGATAGCTGGGCTGGCTGGAGGACATCTTCCTTCCAGGTCCTTCCTCTCCACCTGTATTGTGGATATAGTGGTATCATTACATTACCGTATCTTCTAAGCTAAAAGACTGGACCCATGGTCTGGCTGAAGATTTGGCTCCAATTAGTGACTGGGACAGAATGATTAAGGGTGTCTGTCATGATGTCCAGAACATTTGTCTGGGAGGGTACTGTTGGACACTTCACTGATCAGAACAAATCTTAATTATTAGGTTCAAATCTAGGCACCACTTTTTTAGGGAAAACTTTGGTAAACTGGAAAACATCCAGAGGGATACCACCAGCATGGTGAAGAGTCTGGAGGCCACTCCATAGTGGAAGGGCCTGGGGACGTTAGATCTGAAGAAGAGCAGTAGAGAGAAAAGGGTCATGGTCTTCTGGCATCTGAAGAATTGTCATGTGAGGGTTATCCTCGCTCTGCTGGGCCCCAAAGAGCCAAACAAAGAGTAATGGGTGGAAGCAGAACAGAGACAGAGTTAGAGTTGATGTCAAGGAAAACTTCCTTGGGGTGAGAGCTATTCTGATGTGAACTGGACTGCTTCAGGATGGATTGGATTACCCCTCCCAGAAGATACTCAAGCAATAATTGGCTGGCCATTTGTTGGGGGATGAGAATGATAGACATTTCTATAGCACTGAAAAGTGTGAAAAGCACTTCATGTACATTAAATCACTTCACCCTCACAACAACTTTGTCAAGCAGATACTGTGGATATTATCACCTCCCTTTTACAGGTGAGGAAACTGAGGTTCAGAGTGGTGTCATGGTTTGCCCCCAACCCTACATCTAGAATGTTTCACAAGTAGGATTGAGTTCATGTGTTCCTGATTCTAATGTTCTCTGCACTACCCCATGAAACCTCTGCAAATATGGAGATGTTGTACTGGGGGGGGCGAGTTCTTGTGCATATTGCAATCAGTCAGTCAGTCAATCAACCAGCAAAACCTGATAAGTGCCAAGCACCATACCAGTTGATCAGGTTTCACCTGCAAAAACTTAGGTAAGCTTTATTCACAAGGCCGCTTACATTCTAGTGGGGGAGTCAGGAAGTACATGTACAAATATATGCAGAATTGATACGAAGAGAAGAAATCCGAACACAGCTCGAGTCGTTCAGTCCTGAGTGGTATGGAAGGGGGAGGACACAGGAGATGGTGCAGAGCTGGCCTCTTTATCGATTCTGTAATTGAGATGGGTGTTGCTGTTACTGAGCTGTTTCCATCACATCTTCTCTCCATGACCCTGTTTGGTTTTCTTGGCAAGGATACTGGATTAGTTTGCAATATCCTTCTTCAGCTCATTTTACATATAAGAAACTGAGGCAAACAGGTTGAAGTGAATTGCCCAGAGTCACACAGCTTGTGTCTGAGGTCAGATCTGAATGCATGTCCTCCTGACTCCAAGGCCAGGGCTCTATCCACTGTGCCACCTGGCTGCCCCTAATTGAAATTGGTAATGCCTTAGAAAACTCTTCAGGGTTAGCCTCTGGCACCATGAGGCACCAGTGCCGTTTCAGACATAGTGTGAAGATGGTACATTCAGTAGAACAGCAGTTCTTAACTCACAGTTTATGAACTTCTTCTGAAAAATATTTTGATAACTTCATTTCAATATAGATGGTTCCTTTTGTAATCCCATGTGTTTTATCTTATGCATTTAGAAACGTTGTCTTAGATTCAACCATTCTGGAGAGCAATTTGGAACCATGCTCAAAGGGCTATAAAAATGTGCATACCCTTTGACCCAGCAAAAGCACTTCTAGGGCTGTATCCCAAAGAGATCATATAAATGCGAAAAGGAGCCACAGATACATACATATTCTATAGCAGCTCTTTCTGTGGTGGCAAAGAATCGGAAATTGAGGGGATTCCCATCAACTGGGGAACAGCTGAACAAGTTGTGGTATATGAATGTAATGGAATACTATTGTGCTATAAGAAATGATAAGCAGGTGGACTTCAGAAAAACCTGGGAAGACTTATATGGTCTGATGCTGAGTGAAGTGAGCAGAACCAGGAGAACGTAGTACACAGTAACATCCATGTTGCGTGATGACTAATATTGATAAACTTTACCCTTCTCAGCAATACAAGGATCTAAGACCTCTCCAAAGGCCTCATGATGGAAATGCTATCCACATCCAAAGAAAGAACTATGGAGTTTGACTGCAGATCAAAGCATACTATTTGCTATTTTTTTTCTTCTGTTGTGTTTTGTTTCCTCTTTCTGGTGGTTCCTCCTATTGGTTTTAATTCTTACCTACAATATCACTAATGTGAAAATATGTTTAATAGGAGTGTGTGTGTGTGTGTGTGTGTGTGTGTGTGTGTGTGTGTGTGTGTGTGTGTAGCCTATATCAGATTGTGTGCTGTCTTGGGGATGGAGGTGAGGAGGGAGGGGGAGAAAAAAGAAAAATTTAAAACTCAAAAGCTTATGGAAGTGATTGTTGATAATTCAAAATAAATTCATTAAAAAATAGAAACATTGTTTTAATAGTGGGTCACATAGGATTTTGATCTATGACCTAAAAAGGGTGAAGAACTCTGCCTTAGTCTGTTCCTAATTTTACTCAATGACAACATAGCTTTAGAACTGGAATGGATCTTAAAGGTTTTTTATTCCAGTGACTTCACTTTATAGTTGAGGAAACCGAGGCCCAGAGAAGTTGAGTCACTTTTGCTAGGTAACAGAGCTACTAAGTGGCAGGAAGAATGTTAGGAAGCCCAGCATTATAGAGACCTGAGCAGGTAAGTTAGATGGTCAGAATGGCTTATGAGTGCTAAGTGGCTCTGAAGATATGGATGGAAATAGCAAGACCTCCAAGCCTTTGTCCAAATCTTAACTGATTAAGAAACATGATGTGATAGGAAGCCTGAGAAGTGGAGGCAGAGCCTGAGCGGGAAGAAGCTGCCAGAGGCCATTGCCATTGTTGGATAGAGATGTGAGCTGTCAAAGAGTATCCCACAGTCCCATGCTCAGACTCCAGGGCATCTCTTCCTAAAGCTGTGCCAAAGCTTCAGCAAGTGCTTTTTCTCCCTCATCTAAATATGGGTCCCTTCAATCCTGGGGCATGGCCAGCCTAGAACACTGCCCTCTACATCTGCCTGCCTGACTGCCCTCTTAAGAAGGATCATCAGAAGTCCCCCTGTCCATCTCAGCATTCCACTCAAATGTGTTGTGCTTAGCTTGGTGAAGCCATCAGTTTCTGAGGGGGTAACGCCTTTTAAAAGTGGCTGTTTCTGAAAGGGATGCTCTATCCCAAGGAACAAACATTAGCAAATTATCAGAATCATGTACAGGGTGGAGAGGGAGGGAGCTTTTGCAGTAATTCTCCATTCCTGTGGTGTGCAAACTACGTCATCAGCTCTGGGTCTGTTTAGTGAAAGCAGCGTTTTGACACCTGAAAGTAAACAGTTGAGAGTGAGGCTGCCCGCAATTAAAATGGACCCAAATCACTCCCAGGCAGCCAGAAAAGGCCCACCAGTGTTTCAGGGCGTTCCAAGGTGTGGAGGAATCATGTGCTGTAGCAAAACACTGGAGTACTAAAGAGCTAGGCCTGCAGAAAGTATTTTAGCTCATAAGGACTTTGCTGTAAAGGTAGCCACATTTTTTCTTGCGGTATTTGGTTTTGGGGATGAATGGATCTTTCAGCCAGTGTTGACTGAAGTTTTCAAATGGCTCCTGGCTTCAACTTTGTAAATCCTCCGTGGCAGGACATGAGTAGTGAAGGGAAAAAAAAAGCTGTATTGGAAATTTGAGTACTCAATAATGAACTACAGTCCCACATGATTCTTAATGAGCAAGCCATGTAGCTAATTTGGCAACGGTCAGCACTCTTGGGATGTGGGGCGTGCTGGTCAGTATGGGACTTAGCAAACTAAACCTCCACTAAAGGAAGAAAGAAAGGCACGGCTTTGAAGGAAAGAGGGAGGGAGAATTAGCCAGCATATTACAGACATTTGTAGCTCAAGCTGTGTAATAATAATGATAATGATAACTGGTATTTATACAGTCTTTAAGGTTTGCAAAACACTTTATAAGTATCTCATTTTCTCCTCACGGCAATCCTAGCAGGTGAGTGCTATGATTATCCTCATTTTTCAGAGGAAACTGAGGCAGACAGAGGTTAAATGGCTTGATCAGGTAATAAGTATCTGAGGCAAGATTTGAATTCAGGTGGTGCAGTGGATAAAGTGCTGGACCTGGAATCAGTCAGACCTGAGTTCAAATGTGGCCTCAGACACTACCTGTGTGACCCTGGGCAGGTCACTCAGCTGTGCTTGCCTCAGTTTCCTTATCTGTAAAACGAGCAGAGAAGGAAATGGAAAACCACTCCAGTATCCTTGGTGAGAAAACACACATGCAGTCATGGAGAGTCAGACATGATCAAAAACTGCTCAAAACGAACAGCAATGACAACACCCTTCCCTTCTCCAGGTCCATTGATCCATCCATGGTGTCATCTATCATACACACACATACATATGCGTAACTATATTTGTATTTATAATATACATGTGTATTTATTAATTTCTACTTAAAAATCCACCTTCTACTTTTCCCCTGGCTTTCGCCCACTTCTACTTTCCTCATCAAATTTGTTGTTTCACTTGGTTTATGTATATATTGTTGCCCTCCGATAGCCAATGAGCTCCTTGAAGGCTATAATTGTTTTATTTTTTTGTTTTTTCACCGCTAGTCCCTGGTACAATGCTTGGCACATCATAGATGCTAAATAAATGTTTATAGATAATTTGAGAGTTCAATGAAAACAAAAACTTTTAACAACAAAAGTGATTCCTATGCAATGAAAATATTCTTAGAAATGGTCATAAAATATAAGATATAATTATCTTGATAGGGAAGATAGCAAGGAATTTCTTCCTGGATCTAGTTGGATTTCAACAGAGGCCATATGCGTGCCCCAACTTCTCTGAAGGAAATAGAAAAAGTAATGAAAGAAGAGAATAAATTGACTGGCCATTCTGCTGCCAACATGAACGGTGACCTTTATCCACTGCTAATGATAATATGGCATGGTGCATTGTGTTTTGTTGTAATGGAGGCCGATGGCCTTGGAGTCAGGAAGACCTGGGTTCAAATGTCACCTCTTAGCCAGTCACTTCAACTCTCCGACCCTGTTTCATTGCCAGCAAAAAAGATACAAAAAGGTAAAAAAGATGTAACAAATAATATCAGCCAGCAAGCATTTATTAAGAGCCTCTTGCGTGCCTGGAACTTCCCTTTTTGCATCCCCCCCTCAATCTTTCTCACGTTTCCTGGTGGCAGGAAGACCCCACCACCAGGGGAGGCACCTTCCCTCACTCCTTTTCCTTTGCCTTCTTTCCTGCTCTGGGACATGCACATCCCATCTTGCGTTCTTGACTGCTCACCCGACTTGAATGAGAAGGGAGTCACCAACTCTATTCATACTGGTGAGGTAGGCACGACCATCTGTCCTGGATCTTTGTATTACCTCCAGACTATAAGCACTGTCATCTGAACTGCTAATATACCCTGAAGACAGTTAGACCTTGACATTTGCAGCTGGGCCTTTCAGCCCTTTGGACCTTTCCAGCTGTCCTGCAGCTGGAATTTCTTTTATGTGTTATCTCTTCCAATTAGAGTGTGAACTCCTTGAGAACTGGGACTGTCTGGCTTTTCTAAATTTTCTTTTTCAATTTCTTCTCACCTGAGTTCAAATCTGGACTCAGAAACTTACTGGCTATATGACCCTGGGCAAATCACTGAAACTTTCTCAGCCTCAGTTTCCTCATCTGTAAAATAGAAATAACAATAGCACTTACTTGCCAGGGCTTTTGTGAGGTTCAAATCTGACAATATATGTAATGTGCTTTGGAAACATTAAAATGCCATATAAATGCTAGCTTTTATCATCATCATCATCATCATCTTCATCATAGTTATTATATTTCACTGTGCTAGGCTGTAAGGATACAAATGCTTTCCAGGCTAACTCCTCCTCCTTCTCCTCCTCCTTTTCTTCTTCTTCTTCTTCTTCTTCTTCTTCTTCTCTTCTTCTTCTTCTTCTTCTTCTTCTTCTTCTTCTTCTTCTTCTTCTTCTTCTTCTTCTCCCTGTCATTATTACTATTATTATTGTTATTATTAATGCTGGACTATCCTCCAGAGAATAGAGTCAGGACAGAGATGGAGCAGAGTGATGAGGCTTTTGCTGCCTTCTCAATCAGGTTAAGAGAGCAGAGTCTGCTCACCTGCTCCCCTGGAAGGAAAGGGGAACTGAGCTGACTTCAGAGCACCTGAAGTCTTAAAGCCCCACCTGTGGGGTGAGATGGGTGCCACAGGTTAGGACCTAGTCCTCTCCTCAGCTTCCAGCCTTCATAATAGGTGGCAACCTCTTCTTCATTCTGAAGCCCTCTAGATGTATCAGGCAGTGAAAATGTCCCCATTATCCAAGAATCCAGCCTACTCAAAACAGAAATCTTTCTTCCCCCTCAATCCTTTTGAATGTATTATGACCTAATGTATTTTCCTGGCTGGAACAGAATAGGAAGGAACAGAGTATTGCTGCCCCATTCCAGGCACTAGATGGTCACTGGGTGTCAGCTATTAATTACAATACTGTCAAAGAAAGTTAAGTAACTGATTGCTACCATGATCTTCAAGAAAATGAGTATTCTATATAAAATTAAAGAAGTATTTGTCCAGCTATTCCACTCAACAGGCTTTTAAAAGTACTTTGGTTAATCATATTCACTCTACTTATAACAGCAGGAGAGAATAGATAGCAGTGTTAATATGTAGATAGACAGATATGTACACATATGTGTGTGTAAATATACACATATATGTACATGTGTTTGACTTGTAATGTACCCATCTATTTGAAAATACACATATATGTGTATACACACATATCTATCTTCCCAAATAGGTAGCTTATATATGTGTATATATACACAGTGCATATATATAGATATATAACACAATGTTCTATCCATCCATCCATCCATCATCCATCTGTCTATCTATCTATCTATCTATCTATCTATCTATCTATCTATCTATCTATCTATCTACCTGTCTGTCTGTCTACCTATCTATCTACCCATCTATCTATCTACCTGTCTGTCTGTCTGTCTGTCTGTCTGTCTGTCTGTCTGTCTATCTATCTATCTATCTATCTATCTATCTATCTATCTATCTATCTATCTATCTATCTATCTACCTGTCTGTCTGTCTACCTATCTATCTACCCATCTATCTATCTACCTGTCTGTCTGTCTGTCTGTCTGTCTGTCTGTCTGTCTATCTATCTATCTATCTATCTATCTATCTATCTATCTGTCTGTCTGTCTGTCTGTCTGTCTGTCTGTCTGTCTGTCTGTCTGTCTATCTATCTATCTATCTACCTATCTATTTCTCTATCTCCCCAAATAGCGAGGTGGATTAGAAGCCAAACTCCCTATCAAATGGCGAATGCCATGTTTTGGCTCCTACCTTGGTTTGTTGCTTGTTTGGGAGTTAAAAGGATATCATAGCTCCATTGACAAGAACTCTTCATGCCTACCATGGGCTTCAGGCCTGGTAGTAAGATCTTAAAGCTTTTCTGTGAGCCTGGAAGAGCTCGTCTTCTGCCCTCTCTCTTACTCCGTGACCACATTTACAATCAAAGGGCTTGAATCTTAGCTCTTCTCACTACCTGTGATCCTGGGCAAGTTGCTTGATCTATCTGATAGTCAGTTTCCTCATCAATAAAATGAAATCATCTCATTTGATCTTCACAATAATCCTGTGAAGTAGACACTATTATGACCCCATTTTACAAATTAAGAAACTGAAGCAGAGAGGCTAAGTGACTTGGCCAAGGTCACATAACTAGTTAGCTGTTTTAGATAGAATTCAAACTCAGGTCTTACTAACTATAATTACTGACCACTACTACTACTACTAACTAACTCCTAACTACCCTATCTTCTTTGCCTGCTAGCTGCTTTCAGCTCTTAATCTGTGGCTTAGAGCTGCTCCAAAGAAGCCTGGATTATCTGTGGAGGTAGTGGGTTTCTCCCACACTTGATGTCTTCAATGGCGGCTTTGTGCCCACTTGTTTGGGATACTTTCTTGAAGATTCTTGGGTAGTTTGGTTTGTCTCAGAAGGCTCCTTCTTGGAACTTTTGGAGATTCTCTTATACCTGATACATGAAATTCCAATACAACAAAATTATTTGAACATTCTTACTGAGTTAAGGGTAATGGAATTTGACCCATATTTGAAATAGTTAACCCTAATTAGTTGAGTAAACAGTGGTCCTTGTGAAACATAGTCTTAATTCCACAGAACAAATTGACACTTCAGTAAAGGCAGAGGCATTGAAAACTGCATTATAAGCCATAACAAGTTTCGCCATTGAGAAAGAGCTTCCTTTGGGAAAGCAGACATTCCTGATTTTTTACTTAGTTTTAAAAGTAAATTTTGTTGCCTCTCCTTGCATTTATATCATCTTCATTTCCTAGTATATACCGTCTCCTTACTGAACAGAGAATCTTTCCATATACAAAAGAATGGCAAGGAAGAAAGGAGAGAAGGAAGGAAGGAAGGAAGAAAGGAAGAAAAGAAAGGAGGGAGAGAGGGAGGAAGAGAATGGAAGAGAAGCAAAAAAGTGGGGCAGCTAGGTGGTGCACTAGTAGATAGAGCATTGGCCCTGGATTTAGGAGGATCTGAGTTCAAATATGGCCTCAGACCAGATAGTTGACACTTACTAGCTGTGTGACCCTGGGCAAGTTACTGAACCCCAATAGCCGAAGAAAAAAGATGGAAAGATAGAAGAGGAAAAGAAGGAAAGATCAGTCTTCAAAGTTAACCAACTCTTCAACCTAGTATGACAGTAGATGTCATACTCCACACCCAACCCCCTCCCTCATCTCTGCAAAGAAGAGAGGGAAGTTTTCTCTTCTCCGAGGCTAAGCTTGATCATTCCAGCTGTGCAGCATTCTGTTTCATTATTGCCATTGTTCTAGCCCTTGTGTATATTGTCTTCATGGTTCTGCTTACTTTGCTTTGCATCCGTTTATATGAGTCTCTTCAAACGTCTCAGGTTAAAGTTACACACTGGCTCTGCCCATTCTTAAGGTCCTCATTTCTGGGCATGAATACTCCATTGCATTCACGTACCATCATTTGTTCAGCCACTTCCCAATTGATGGAAATCTACTGTGGGTATCTCCTGATTGCATTGATCAAAAATATTACCAAGTAGTAGTGTAATGTAATGTACTATTGCCAAACAGTGATGTAGTGTACTCATTGATATTATGATAGGTCAAGCTCAAGAGGAGTCATTTAAAAGTGAAAAATCAAGGGACATGAGCTTGGAGCCTCCAAACTGAGATAGCTTCTTTCTGGTCAATAAGGTCAGATATTCTTTGTCTGGTCTTCCTAATTAGGCTTCTCAGAGGATCATCAGCTGAGGAACTGGAAGGGACCTTTGAGAAACCTAATCAGTCCATTCTCCTCATTTTATAGACAAAGAACTTGAGGTCTGGAGCAGCTCAATGGTTCCTCTGAGCTCCCGCAGGTAGCCAGTAACAGGACTGTGACTGTGCTGTCAATACTCCAACTTTGGGAGTTTTCTTTGGGAATCCCTGGGCAGCAATGCATGTCTGTCACAGCTATTAAAGAATGGCCATTGCTCAGGGCCATATTCCTATCATTTCCCATCACAGCCTTGAGACATATAATTTCAGATTGCCTTGTTTACTTCAAGACCAAGCTCAGACAACACTTTCAACAAAGAAGCCTTTTCTGATGCCCAGCCTGCTAGTGCTTTCTCCTCAAATTACCCTGTATTTATTTTCTATCTGTCTCTACTTGTACATATCGTCTCCCTCATTTGAATGTAAGCTCATTGAGAGCAAGAAGTGATTCCATTTCATCTTTGTTTCTCCAGCACCTAACACTGTTCCAGGTACATAGTAAACCCTTAATAAATATTCATTGATTATTCTTTGATTCTGGTAGGCTATAAGATTTTTACTTTGTCACTTACTTCCACTTATCATATGCACATATTAAAGTATGAGAGTCAATATATTGTTAGGTGTGTCAGGGGCTGTGGGGGGCTTTTTGCTAGCTGACTAATTTTTAAAGTTATGAGAAGAATTGTCAGGTTAATTACCATGGGTAATTGGATCATATGCTCCTCCTGAAGTTTCCCAAGCTCATAAGTTACTTGGGAGCGCCTCATAAAAAAAAAAAAAAAACAAACGGTGTTCACTGTGGCTGAATCAGTTTAGTGAGAAATTATATTTTAGATTCAAAAGGGAATATTAAGTTGGAGGCTGACAGGGAACAACAGGAAAGCTGAAGAAAAGTGGAGTTGACAGTGGTCTCATGGATTCAGTATTCTGCCAGCTTCTTCAAAATCCCAGTTACAAGGCACAAGTGCGTAGGAAGGACAGAAAGCAGTCATTTTACTTGGCAGCCACTAGATCCCGTCTCACCATGGTCAGAGTCTGCTTTCTCTACTTTTCCTTTTTAGATCCTACAAGGGAATTGAGTTCTCCTCGGGGTAGACACTCCCACCAGTGGTCACTGCCTGTACATGGCTGCCCATAATGGTAGATTCTTGCTCATAAGCTCTTATAAATCTGTCACAGGGGGTTTCTTTCACCTAAGACTAGAGAAGCTATTTTGAGCTTCCCTTACTTATTTGAGATGCTTCTTTGCCAATGTTTTGAAATATGGTCCTCTGTTCAGTGGTTGGATGTGGTTAGATTTTTTTTTTTTTACTAACCAGTCATGGAGAAGAATCCTTCAAATTTTGCTCATAATCACAGACAACGGATGGAGAAGAAGCCACAGAGTCCAAGTCTAAGCCCTTTATTTATGCATTTTTGAAGTTTTATTGATTCCTTTTGACTTTCCATCATGATCATTTCTAGATGCAGATCTCTCTTCCTACCTTTCACCTTCTCTTGTAAATCGCTTAAGCACCTCCAACCAATAAAGTGACCATGCAGGGACACATTTGTGTGTGTATGTATGTATATATGTATGTATATGTGTGTATCTATCTATCTATCTATCTATCTATCTATCTATCTATCTATCTATCTATCATCTATCTATTTATCTATCTATGGAAGGAGCTAGGTGGCTCAGTGAATAGAGTACTGGGCCTGGAGTCAGGAAGACCTGAGTTCAAATCTGACCTCAGACACTTACCTGCCTCTGCAAAGAAGAAAAGAAAGTTATATTTTCTTACCTTTTCTTTGGAGGTAAATATTGTTCTGTGTTTACCCTTCTGCCTCTCAAGGCATCCATATACACCACATTTCATTAGAGTGGCATTCAAGGACTTTGTTGTTGTTGTTCATTTGTTTTTCAGTCATGTCCAACTCTTCATGACCCCATTTGGGGTTTTCTTGGCAAAGACATTAGAATGGTTTGCCATTTCCTTCTTCAGATCATTTTACAGATGAGGAAGCTGAGGCAAACAGGGTTAAATGACTTGCCCAGGGTCACACAGCTAGGAAGTGTCGGAGGCTGTATTTGACTCAGGAAGATGAGTCTTCCTGACTCCAGGCCTGGCACTCTATCCACTGAGTCACCTAGCTCTAGTACTATATTATTTTGTATTTAAAGCAAGTATTTATTAGAGATTCACTTATAAATGATATTATTTTATTCAACAGGCAAGCTAAAAACTAAAAACAAAACTTATTTTTAAAGAATTAACAACCAAACTTCATTTTAAAATACAAAAAAAAAAAGGAAGACACAAAATGCTATTTTTAAATGACTGGAGGATACACCTGATGAAGTCAGAACTTGCTGATGAGGAGATAAGAGGCCCTTAAAGGTGATGAAAAGCCTCTGCCGTGGGATCCATTTGTGATAGAACCAGCGAGCAATGGATTTGGTTCAATAGTTGGCCTGACCACCTATAAAATGTAATAAGCACTACTCTGTGCCAGGCCCTAGTGCTAAATGTTGTGAAAAGACAGAAGATAGTTCCTATTGTCAAAGAACCCACAATTTAAAGAGGAAGACAACATGCAATCATATGTATAGACCAGAAGCAAGCTATCCATGCTATAAATAGGAATTGATTAACAGAAGGAAAGCACCAGCGTTAAGACGGGTTTGGGAATGCTTCCAATAAAAAGAAATGAAATGAGTTGGGACTTAAAGGAAACCAGGGAAACATTAGATGGTGTTAAGGAGGGAGAACATTACACGCATAGAGGTGAGCCAGAGAAAATGCCATAGCCAAGAGATTGAGTGTCTTGTTCAGGGAACAGCCGGGAGCCATTATTATTGGATTGAAGAGTATGTGTTGGGGAGTAATGTGGGAAGGTGTGAGAAGACTGGGAAGGTAAGAGGGGGTGAGGTTGTGGAGCACTTCGAATGTCAAACAGAGTATTTTATTGAACCCAGTGGCAATAGGGAACCACTGGATTCTGTTGAGTAGGGGGTGAGATGAGCTTTAGGAAATGGCACATCCTATATGCAGAGCACTGTGTTAGGACACTTGGGTAGATGCCAAGTTTGTGTAATACATAATCCCTACTGTCGTGGAGTTTATAGTTTAGTAGAAGAAGACACTTTGTGGTACCCAATTCCTAACCTATTAGCTTCAGCTTCCTGGTGGCCAAAGCAACCTGATGATGCATGAACAGCCTGCTTTCTTCCATCTTTCTTGAGCAAACATCTCTACTTTGAGCTCATTAAATAACATGCTTGCCAAATGCACACATTTTTAGTCTTCACATTTATTTACATGCCGTTGTGATGGATAAAACTCCACATTGACTTAAAAGCATCCCTGGGTTCCAAGAAGCCTTTTGTTTTTATGCATTTTCTTCAGTAACAGATGGTAATGTTAATGCCATAATCCATTGAGAAGCATTTATTAAGCACTGACCACTGTAGTAGCACTGGGCATTCAAAGACAAAGAGGAAATTGTCCCTTCATTTAAGTTGTTTGAATTCTATCATGTGGGCTTCTGCTAAATGGTTCATGTTGGAAAGGATCTTCCTATTTGAAAAGGGGGGAAGACTTCATCCCTTCCCTCTCTTCAGAACTCTGGGTTCCTTCCAGGTGCACCCCAGGGTCTGTGTCCTACCGAAGGGCTTTCCACCCCTTCTGATCCCCTCCTGCTCTTGGGACTCACTTTTCCTTCAAATTACTTTGTATGCCCTTTTTATTTATTATTGATACACGTATTGTATTTCCCCAGTAGAATGTAAATTCTCAGAGGTCAGGAAAAGTTTCATTTCCCCCTGCCTTTTATCCCTAGTATGTAGCAAGTAGCAGGTATTTAATAACACTTACTGAAATGAATTGGAGAGGAAAGTCAGCAGGGCAGAGTCCAGTCAGTCAGGTTTGGGCAGAGTGTGAATAGTGCAAGTGAGAGATGATCAGGTCCTGAAATGAAACTAGTGTCCACAGGGGCCAAAAAAAAAGGTCTAATGTGAAAGCATTTGCCCAGGAAGAAGCAGTGGGATTGAGCTAGTGATTGGCAATTTGGAACAAAGGACAAGAAGGAGCCTTTCGTTGTAATCTTTTGTTTTTCACAAAAACACTTATTTGTCCTCCTGCAAAATGAAAATAGCATGGAAAATGATGTATGGCTTCCTCACAATACATCCCCAAGTATGAATCATCCCTCTTCCCTTAGCCGGTTGCTAGCTCTCCACCTTTCACAATTCATCTTTTATTTATTTCTCCCATCTCGGACTTGTTTTGCCTTCTTTCTGATGGTATGTCTTACCTCTATGAATTTCTGCCTTTTTCTGCTCTCACTGAATTTTTTTCCAATACGCCTTCTCTGAACTGTTGGTAGGTTTGGACAATTTATTTATTTTTACCTGGTTCGGAGAGTGATGAGTTGTTTTAATTGGGTAACAGATGTGGTGTCCCAAGCACTGACTAAGCTTTTAATCAAAACTCAAAAGGGGTTTGAATCTAGAGCCTCTTTATGGATTCTGGTGAGCAGTCCACATATCCAAGGAAAAGAGAGACAGTCAGTATGTGCTCAGAATTTATCAGGGTGAAGTGATGGACCATGGCCCCTTTAACCTTCCACTTTTAGGAGCCACAGCCAATTGAATTCTGGATTATAGGCCCCTGCTCATGGGGTGCACATAGAGAGGTTTTGATGTGGAAGGTATTTATTCCCCATCCACTCTCCCATACAAGGACTGATACAGTGGGGCTTTCCAACTCCCCCACCCCCAACCATTAAGAAAGCCAACAAAGGAAACTGTCAATGAATAAAGGAAGCATTTATTAAGCACTTGCTGTGTGCACTGGCTTGCAGTTAGGACTATTGGTTTCCCACACTGCTTTTCACACAGAGAAGACCTTTATGATCATGGGCAAGTTTTTTAACTTCCCTGGGCCTTAGATTCCTTTGTAAAATGAGAGGTTTGGACTGCATGGTCCCTGAGGACCCCCCAGTTCTGGATCAGTGAGCAGATGATCTTATCATCTGTTGTACCCATTCATCTCAGAGATTTGTTCCCACATAGCCTAACTCCAAGCTCAGCATGCTTTCTGCTCCTCTATGTTGCTAGTTTACATGGCAGAGACACTGGAGTCTCACCCACAAAGGGGAACGATTCTCGGACTGCTGCTCAGGCCACATAGTGGATGATTATTTTTGTTATTATTGTTCCATCATGTCCAACTCTCCATGGCCTCATTTGGGATTTTCTTGGCAAAGATACTGGAATGGTTTGCCGTTTTCTTCTCCAGCTCATGTTACAGATGTGGAAACTGAGGCAAACAGGGTTAAATGGACTTGCTTAAAGTCTTACAGCTAGGAAGGCTGTATCTGAACTCAGGAAGATAGTCTTCCTTATTCCAGGCTTGGTGCTATATCTACTATACCATCTTGCTGGATGATTATTGTTGGTAATTCATCAAGATCTTGGACCTAAATAAATGGCATTTGAGTCTCATTTCTTTCTATTTACTAACTGGATAGCCTTCAGCATGTCAAATGATCAAATTCTTATGAGGAAAGTGCTTACTAGATGTGTTACACTGGGCAAGTCACTTCTTCTCCCTTGGCAGGAGTTTCCTTGTCTGTAAAATGGGTATAATAATTGTACCTGTCTCATAGGAATCAAATTATATCATATAGAGAAAGTGCTGTGAAAACCTTAAATGTTATACAAGTATTTGCTGTTGCCATTGCTTGTAAACTATAGTGTGATAGGTAAATGGAAATTTTTTGGGACCATGCCCTCTTCCAGTCCCTTGAGATAGAGGAAATTGCACTGCATCTCTAGTACTAACACTTACATTTCAATAGTTCTTATTCAGGTTCATTTGTCTAGGGGCTCTCAGTAGATCTGTGATGATTTTTTTCTCCTTTTCTTAACTTGGCTCCTTCTATAAGTGAGTATAGCTCATAGGGTCATAGATTTAGAGCCAGGAGGAATCTCCAAGGTTATCTAGTGCAACTAATTTTACAAATAAGGAAACAAGGCCAAAGAAGGATAATTGACTTGTCCAGTATCTCCTAGGTAAGAATTTGCAGAATCAGGATTTGAATCCAGGCCCTCTGATTCTGAACGTACTATAATTCTTTGGAGTATTGATGGAAACTAAAGGATGCAAATTGTACAAGGTGATAATGCATAAATGTGTTATGATTGGCATGATTGTGAGGAGTGTCCACCTCAGTGAGATCACAGATCCATTGATGTCTTAGAGTATAGAAAGACCAGCCCAGGATGAGAAGGTGCAGATGGTTTGCATTAGAGAGGAGCAACCTTTCTGTACATGAGTCCATAGATCCATCAAAATATTGAAGTATTAATTTAAGAAGTGGCCTATTGTGATACTTTCTTTAATCCTGCTTCCCCATCTCTATATGACACTGATTAATGTAGTACTGCTGGGGAAGAAAAAAGAATATTTATCTCTGAAAAGCACTTTCTTTGCACTCATAGATAATAAAAATAACCCTTTGTCAATTTTAGTCTTGAGTTAGTCTTTATATATTTGAGTTGTAATATGATATTACTGGAAAGTGCTTTTTTTTTTTCCTCAGTGGCACAATTTTTCAAAAAAAAATGTTGATTATGATCAGTCACCAGCTATGTGTCTATCAGCAAACCATGAAACCATCTACTAGGGTCATCTTCCAATGCCTCATCTTGTCAAGGAAGTGACTGTAGGTTGTGAAAGACTATGCCAATGGAATATAAACCTGGGTATATCCTATACAGTTGAAATAGCTTCAGGTATGGTCAGGAAAATAGATTGGCTTTCTATTTTCTGAAGACCCCACCAATAGTCAAGGAACCCTCTTACCAAATTGACAATAGAGGAGTGAGCTTTTCAGATCCAACAACTTTCTAATGAGTAATAAAAAGTTGGCTGATGGCTGCCCTGGCATCTTTGAAAGCCAGCTCTAACCTAAGGCTATTCTGGAGGTCCACATTGTTAGTGTCTTCTCCCTCTTAATTATTTTATTTTACTGGCCTCTAAGGTACCTTGCTATTCTATGGTCTACAAATCTAAAAGTTCATTTAAGTATTATTATCATTTTAATTAAATCAGCAAGGCCCAGCCATGAACAATCAATATCTCTCCACTTATCTAAGATATTCTTTATTTTTTAATACTTTTACTTTTTTTTGGCATCTGAATCTGTATGTTTTCCCATGTTCCTTTATAGATCAACTGCCATGTATTTTATGCACTTTGTTGCTATTTTGAATGGGATTTTCTTTTTATGTTTTCTTCCTTGAAATTACTTTTAAATTATTAATTTCTCTGAATACAAGTCATCACATCCTCCCAGTAGAATGCAAACTTCTTGAGGTCAGGGATTAATTTGTTTTTGTTTTTAAAAATGGCTACTACAACATTGTTGGGCACTCAGTAGACAACCAATGTTGGATTGAAACAATTGGTCATATCTATCAGCACACTGAGTCCAAATCACAACTCCTCTATTCTTTATAAGTAAGCCTCATCATGTGGAAGCTTGAGCATATTCATGATCAATTCTCATTTACTAGATCTTATTATTGAGGGTCTCAGAAGGTCTCTGACCCATTTTTCAGAATGAGATTAATTACCAGGATCCTAGTTACCCATCTCCCTGACTATGAATTTGGAAGGAGAGAAGATCAGTGCCATTGCGCATTTTGTAAAATGCCTGCTATTTGGCATCTCCATGGGCCCAATGTTCTTCAGTTTCTCCTCATTTAAGATTGTTGATCAGTGATGTTAGCTCAAGGAGATTCTGTGTGAGCAAAAAGATGAAGTTCTATTATTGTCTGGGTTTTGAATGGGAGGAGGTTTGACCAGAGAATATTTATCTGGTTAAAGATCTTGTGGAGCTCCCATGGACTAGAATTTTAATGAGTCCAGCAGAGTGATGAGATGGCCTGAGATAATAACGCTGCTTGGGAACAGACAACCTACGGCAGATGAGAAAACAGAGCAAAACAAAACACTGTTAGCTCCCATCCACTCACTGCTTTTCAGGCTGTCTAGTCAGGATTACAAATATAACAACCCAAAAGGGTAAAACGAACATTGAGCAGATGAACTTTGGGCTTCAATACCATATGAGGAAGCCACGGACCATAAAAGACAGAGAGCTGGACTTGGTGTCAGGCAGGTTCAATCCCATCTCTGAAACTGGCAATGTCATCATGAACAAAGTCATGCAAGCTCTTTGAAGCTCAGCTTTTCCATCTGTAAAATGGGGGAAATAATAGCACCTATTTCATAGGTTTGTTGTAAGACTCAAATGGGATAATGGATGCGGAATAAATTACAAAATGTAAAGTCCTATATAAATATAAACTGATATAATTACTATTCTTGGCTCTTTCTTCTCATCTCTTTTCTTTGTATTATTACTATTATTATGTTGTAGATTTAGTGATAGAAGGAATCTTAATGGTCATATAGTCCAATACCCTCATTTTACAGATGAAGAAACTGAGGCTTGCCAAAGTCAAGTGGTTTTTCTATAGCCACATAAAATGGGCCCCAAACCCACATCTTTTGGCCTTCGAATATAGAACATGAAGTGTAAGAGGGGGTAAGAGACCTATGCAGGTTTTATTTAATTTTTTTTACTAGTCTTGGTTGTTACTGAAGTCCATCAAAACAAATTCTGAGGAGTAATCACTCCCATGCCTACAATATTTTTTTTTTTTGTAAAACACTTTACTTTCATTGACCAGGGGAGGTCAGTAATGTCAGTATTATCATCATTTTATAGATGTGGAAATAAAAACTCGAGGATGTTAAGAGACTTGTCCAGGGTTTTTCAACTAGGCAGTATGGTAGAGAGGATGGGGAGTGTCCTCAGTGCCAGGAAGATCAGGGTGCAAGTCCTACCTCTGATAGATATTGGCTGTGTCACTCTGGACAAGTCCCTTAACCTCTCGGTTTTCTAGGGTAGTGGGTCAAACTCAAATAAAAAACACTAAATCCTACAAAATGGTGCCTGCCTCCCCATATTAGCTTTGAAAACCACATATTATCTGTGTTCTATTGTATTTTAATTTTTTTTGTTAAATATTTGTTAAATATCATTTTAATTTTTGTTCTCAAAGCACTGGAGGGTGTTCCTGGCCATATGTCTGACCCCTCTGTTCTAGGCAGCTTTCTGAGACTGTTAAGGGAATTTCCTCACCTGGGAATTCCCTCTATCAATGAAATCATATGTCCCTATACTTCAAAGCTAATGTGTCCTTCTTGTGATAACACACTGGCAAGTATTTTCTTGTCATTGTTTCTTTTGCATTATAATAATTTCCAAATGATTTCCGTTTATGAAGAGCTATTGGTCTTTCAAAGTATTTATCTCACGTTATCCTCATAGGGAAGGTATTCCAATGTCACTGCCTAATTTCACAGGTGATGATACTGAAACCAAGAGAGGTCCAATAATTCCTGCAAGGGTTACACATGTAGGATGTGTCAAAGCTGGGATTCTGACCCATGCCTCCTATCTTGATAACCTTCCCACTATATAACATTGCCCTTAACTGAGGTAGCCAGGCTGTTACAGGTCAGGAAAATGAGTTCATACTCTGCTTCAGACAAGTCCCAACCTCTTTGGGCCTCAGTTTCTTTGCAAAATTGGAATAATAATAATAATAATAATACCTACACCCCCCCCAGATTGTGAGGCTAAAATGACATGACATATATTTGGGGAGCCATTAAGCATTATATAAATGCTAGCTGCTATTATTGTTTTATTGATCACTATAAACTAGTTCTCAGGTATATGAAATTAGTTAATAAGTGCTATATCACCTGTGTGAGGGGCCATGGAAAGTGGCATAGAGGAAGTCATCAAAGAAATATTATTGCATCATGCTGGAATATTCTCCACTGGACTCCATGAACTATGAAGAAGAAAAGAGAATGGTCCCCAGCACATTTGGGTGTCCCCTCCCCACCCATGGTCAACTTCTGAAAGGAAATGGATGGGAGTCTTCAGAATGAATGGCTGCATCATTGGATGGAAAGTCTTGACATCCATGAGGTCACTGATCTATTGGAGTTTAGGAGGAGTAGGAGAAGCATAGAAGTTGCCATCAAATTAGTTTTTCCCAAATTTGGAAAGTTGTGATGACCAACTCTTTAATGCCCTGAGGTGTGTGAGGATGAAGTGTCTTATGTGAATATCCATTCAGACATTTCACAATGATGAAGGAATTCTTGAAAGAGAAACAAATGAAAGCCGCATCTAAACCTCCTATACCGGAACTGTGATTGTCTCAATACCAGACCCTTGCAGTGGGCATCTGGCTTCTTCTTGGCCTCCATTGCTGAGGGATGAGCTGGCAGACCATTCCACTTTTGTTTACATTTTTAAGAAAGTATATTTCTGTCTGGTCTAATTTGCCTCTTGGCAACTTTCTCCTTTAACTTCTCATTCTGGCCTTTGTGGCTAAGCAAGAAAATAATGAGTTACCATGATGACTTGTATTCCAATCTCAGCTCTGCTATGTGCTCCCAGTGTGGTCTTGGCAAGTCACATCTCTAGGCCTCAGTTTCCTCTTGGGTAGATGGGGGTGAGGGGTGCTCACTCTCGATGACTACTAAGGTTGTTTCTATCTCTATGTTTATGATTTTCAGTCTATACTCCTTTTCATGAGATAATTTTCTTGCCACAAAGTGGGCATGGGTAAGTGAGGACTGGACAGGGAAGGGGAGCAAGGGTGCCCTCTGCCATTGCTAGTCCTCAGTCTGGGTAGGCCTGGAAGATGAAAACCCTGAAGTGGCATAGTGCAGAGACTGGATGATCACTTACTGAGTCGACTCTAATGGAGCTTCCTTTAGTGTATGGAATGACTCAATAACTGCTGGTGTTCCTCCCAACTCCCCAATTCAATGCTAACTTGCTGAGGTATTCTCGGTACAAGGCATTGTAAGTATTCGCTTCAATGCCTTTGATGAAGGGCCCAGGTAGGGGGAAACCCAAGAGGAGCACCCATGCCCCAGCTGAAATGGAGACTGAACCAATTGCTTCTCAGTTTGTATTTCAAAGGCTGGCAAAAAGCAGAGAAAGCTTATCAGCTACGATCCTACAGATAACGGAGCCTGCCTCCCTGGTAGTGTCTTTCCTTGGGGTGCCTTTGGCTGGGCTAGATGTAGTGGCACCCAACTCAGTTATGCAGCAGAAAGAGTACTGAGTTTGGAGTCAGAGGCCTTGAGTTCTATCCCAACTCTTCTATTTACTACTTATGTGACCTTAGAGAAATCATTTAACCTCTTTAAGCCCCAATTTCTGCACCTGTAAAATGAAGCCATTGGACAAGATGACTGTTTTTCTTTCAGCTCTACATCTGTGATCCCATGCTTAACCTTGGGCAAGTCACTCACTTTCCAGGGAACTCAGTTTCCTTGTCTGAAAAATTCTCTGTGAGTTGAGTTAGATGGCATCTGAGGTCCCTTCAAGCTCTTGATCTATGATCCTCCTTCTACCAATGGTCTCTCCTTTGGTGACACATTCTCCCTGACTTATTTAGCTTCTATGAGCCACTATTCCAGGCTGCTCTAAGGTCATTTAAGGCTTTTATATAGATGCCTTTTGGACAACTTTTCAGTACACTGTAAAGATTTGATATGGCAGTCTATAAGCAGTGACTGAAAAGGTGATACAGTGGAATGAATGCTAGATTTCAAAGCTGAGGATCTGGATTCAAATCTCAGTTACTTTATGTAACCTCGCATGAGCCTTTTCTTCATCTCTATGAGCCCCAATATCCTGCTTGTTAAAACGAAGGGTTCAGCCTAAATGGGTGCCTATGTCCCTGTTCCTCTGTGGTGCCTCAGGGAGATTGCTCTGGTACCAGTAGGAAGGGTAGGTTGAAAAAGGGACAGATGGAAAGACCACATGGGCAGCTATTGCAATAGCCCAGGTGAAAACCAATGCCAGGTTGAGCTTGGGTGGTTGCAGCTGGAGTAGGACATAAGGAAGAGATGCAAGGCTGTGTTGTGGAGTGGGCAGAACAGTGTAAAGATGAAGAAGTAGGAAGAGACAAAGGCAATCTGGAACCTTTGGGACTCCAAGATGGTACTGATCATTAACTCAGACTAGATGAAGCATTTCTAAATTTAAGATGTACCAGGCACTGGGATGAGGACTGGGAATACAAATACAAGCAAAAGAAAGATTGGAACTGCTCTCAAGGAGCTTACACTCTAATGAAGGAAAGCCACACATTTCAGGGTCATGAAAGGTTGGGGGTAGAGGTGCCCACTGGGGAAAAGTGGGAAAATAGTCTGCAGAGTTAGGAGCAGAGCAGATTAGAGAAGAGCATGGCTGGTGGGGTGCTTCTTCCCCCAGTGGAGGTTCTGGGGGGAAATGCACCATTGGGAGCAGGTGGGCACAAGGCTAGAGGAGTCTCCAGGATGACAAGATCATGGGGTGGAGGCATAAAGTCCAGAGAGTGAGGAGCTGAACTGGGTTAGTAGGAATTCTGGCTGGCTGACTATGTCTCCAAATGCTGAAGGCTAATTAACGGCAAGGCATGATGGGAAGGTCACTGAGTCTGGAGTCAAAGGAGCTGGGTTCAGATTCTTCCTCTGACACTAACTGTGGGGACTTAGACAGGCCACTTGTCTTCCATATGCCCTCTTTTCTTTGACTATAAAATGGAAAGGAAGCCTCTGAGATCTGTCCAGCTGTAGGTCTTGGATCAGTTACAGCCTCTAAGTGAGTGCGGTGGGGGATGGGGTGTGATTTATACAGCTAAGACATCATGGATCAATAAATAACAAGCCAGCTTAGCTTCACTGACATGATTCTATTAGCTTCAGCATCTCTAGTGGCCACTAGGCTAAAGGTTTATACAGAGACCACTTCTAAAGGGTTTCCAGCTAGGGTAGGCACAGGCAGTGGAGTTTTTATAGTAATTAAACCAGATTTTACTTTTTCCATACTCTGAAGTCTGTTTTACGTGGGCAATGGAAGCCTCTTTGTCTGCTGAAGGACCTGCTGGCATTCTGTAAGTGGTGAGGAGCAAGTTATCAATCACCCCACAAGCTTTATTAGGCTTCTACTTCGTAAGGCTGTGCTGAATGCTGAGGAGAAAATGCAAAGCAACATGCCTTTCCTGCTCTCAAGGATCTCGCAGTCTAATTCAAACAGCTATCCACCAACAAGCACATTATTTTCACTTTTTTTTGTAGTTTTCCTTTTTGTTCTGATTCTTATTTCACATGTTTAATGTGGAAATATGTTAAATATGCTTGTACATGTATAACCTATATCAAATTGCTTGCTGTCTAGGGAGGGGGAAAGGTGGGAGAAAAATTTGGAACCCAAAATCTTACAAAAATGAATGTTGAAAACTATCTTTACATGTAATTGGAAAATAAAATATTACTAAGTACATAAAAAAAGAAAGAAAGAAACAAAAAAACCCAAGATACATACATGATAAACTGAGGATGGTCTTTAAGAGACATAACATGACTATTACTCCATGTGGCTAGGAGGAGGATAACCAGCAACAGAGGATGCTGAGTGGCTCACTTCCTAGTTTGCCCCCATTTTCTCTTCCAAAGAGAATGTCCTTTGGACCAGAAAAGAGAGGACAAGAATGGTGAATAGGGATGTGATGCCCCCAATGTGTAGATAGGTAGTCAGAAAGCAGCTGGTTACTCCTTGGATAAGTTCAAATCACCTGACATGGACAAACTCCATCCAGTAGGCACTTAGAGAACAAGCTGGTGTGAATGCTGAGTCACTAGTAGTGACGTGTGAAAGGTCATGGAGAAATGGAGAGGGGCCAAAGACTGATGGGAAGAGAATGGAGTTGACACCATCAAGGTCAGTGAGCTAGGTTGTAATTCTGGGGCAAATTATAAAATAATGTATTAAAAATCTATTTTTAAAAACTGAGGGTTTTAGTTGGCTGAGAACTTACTATGGGTGTGATAGTGTAACTGGGAGATCCCATGTGCTCTGTGGCTAATGGAGTAAGAAAGGTGAAGTGAGCATCCAGGATAAGGAAGATGAGACTACTGTTGTTCTCTGCCTTGGTCAGACCATGCTGGGACAGGTCGCTCAGTTTTAGGTGCCATATTTTAGAAAGAACATTGATGAGCTGGAGTACTAAAGGAGAGTCAATTACCTGATCAGGCAACAACCCTTTATTAAGCATTTACTATTTGCTATTGTTCAGTCATTTTCTGTTGTGTTTGACCCTTAGTTTGATCCCATTTGAGGTTTTCTTGGCAGAGATACTGGAGTGGTTTGCCATTTCTTTCTCCAGCTCATTTTACAGATGAGGAACTGAAGTAAATGGGGTTAAGTGACTTGCCCAGGGTCACACAGCTAGTAAGTGTAAGTGTGTAAGTGTAAGAGGCCATATTTAAACATAGGAAGATGTGTCTTCTTGACTCCAGGCATGGTATTAAAGCTACTGTGTCATGGTGTAAGGAGACCAAAAACATAGGAAGGGGCCATCAACAAGGATTGTGAATGGCCTTATGTCTATGCTGTAGGAGGATTTATTTAATAAATGGAGGAGTCAAGGGCTAGAGCAGGAGGCTGAGAGTGTGTTATGAGAGGGGCCTTTGAATGGTGTCATGGCAAGAGCCACTAACCAAGAGTTGGGAGCCTTGGCATATCTGCATCTCACTGGCATTGTAGCCCTGGGCAGGTCATGTGATCCTATCTGAGCTTTGGTTTTATCATCTGTAAAGTGAGTGAGTTGGACTCACTAGTGCTTTTCTGATCCTTTGCCTTTGTGGGTCCTTCAGGATAAGGAAGATGTAGCCCCTTGTTCCATACTGCATGAGGAGTAGGGGATCCCTTTAAGCTGGGACTGCAATAAAGGAGAACCCCCCTGATTAGACTCTTGAGAGCCTTCTCCCATTGTCAGCCCTTTTCATCCTTTCCAGTCTCTCACTTGACCTAGGAACACAAATGCCGCCACCACCGAGCTGCTCTGATTGCTTGCAGAAACTCTTTTTGGGTGACGTATGCGTTTTTACAGTGAAATCTCCACTTGGGGAGCCTGGAAAAGACACAGCCATGATTTGGCAATGATTGAATTCTGTTTTAAATTACATTTTATATTTGAAACCTACAGAGAATTGAGCAAAATCCCACCCCCAACGTCATGTTGCCTTGAAAGCCTGCTGTGTGGTTCTGACCAGGGAGTGTTTACAATTCGCTTTGTTTAGATGCCGGGCTTGAGTCCGGCCCCTCTTGGCTGCTTCCTCCCCCTGCCAGGGTCTGTGTTGTTGGGAGGCTGCGTCACTAAGCCTGCTGTGGAGGATGCTGGGCCTTCCTTCCTGAACTCAGGCTGTCTCCACCTTTCTCACTAGATGCTGGGCCTGTGATTGATGGAGCCCCATAGAAAACAGGAGGCAGGCTCTTGGGTGTGAGGCTGAGAAAGACACAAGCTGTGGAAGTCAAAGTTAAAGGCAGCTTTCTATTATTCTCCGCAGCCTTGAATGGCCCTTCTTCTCTTCAGGACCACTGACAGCTCCGGATCAACACACAAAGAGTGCAGCAGAGTGGGTAGAGTTCTGGACTTTGCTGCAGGAAGATCTGAGTTCAAATCCCACCCCAAGACACTTACTAAGTTTGGCCAAGTCTCAACCACTGTTTGCTCCTCTGTAAAATGAGGGAGGTTTGCCTGGATGCCTCTGAGGTGCCTATGTGCCTATGATCTTGTATTTGTAATCAAGCTATCCCACCACTTTTTCCCATCGTGCTTTTAAGGTAGGCTGTCTATCTGCCTTGCCACATTGTGGCAGGTTATAGGATTAACCTTATGTCATTTGAGAGGTAGGTAGGTGGGCAGGGCATGAGAGCCATCTTCAAGGAACTCACCCATCAATGAGGGATTAGACTTGTTCTGAATGGGCCCAGGGGGCAGAATTAGGGGCAGGGGCTGGAAGTTAAGGGGACGGATTTTGGTTTTATTTGTAGAAACACATTCTCAGAGTTAGAGCTATCCCCAAAGTGGAATGGGCTGATCTGGCAAGGGGTGGATTCCCAGTTCCTGGAGGCCTTCAAGGAGACCCAAAATAACCACTCATCATATATGTTGTACAGGGAGGGGTTGGATGAGTTGACCTGAAAGGCCCCTCCCCACTTTGACATTCAAGAATTCACATTTTTTTGTGACCCTGCCCCCAATTTTTCATGTATCCTTTGCTATGCTTTGTTTGTTTGTTTTTTTTTTTTTTGGTTAAAAATAAGAAAAGAAATTCTCGATTCGCTGTCCCCTTCAGGAACATTGCTCCTTTTATCCAGTCTGTTCTCTGAGGCCCCCTCCTCCCCTGGGAACTTCCAATCCCTTGTTCCTTTCCATATTCTGCTGGCTGTTTCTGAGTCCTTTGCACACAGCTTTGCCTTTCCCTTTTCTTCTTTCTTGTTATTTTTTCTCTACTCAGTCTCACCTTCTGTCTCCTTGTTCCCTCTCCATTTCTTGGCCTGATCAGATATAGAGGTCGATATTTAGGGGGCTTTCCCTCTTCTTGGGAGAGGGGTATGCTAAGCCGTAGTCTAGCAGATTTCTCATCCCACATTTCCATAATTCTCCAGGGAATGCAGGGGTGGCTTTGGAGAGAATGCTAAACAGTGGGGGCATGGAGAAGAATAGCAACGACTCCCCTCCCCTGGAAACAGCATTATTTTAAGATTCAGTGCAACATTTCCTTCTGCCTTGCAAGCTGCGTTGGGCGCAGGCGGGTGTAATGAGAGGAACCAGTGAAAGACCTGAGATTTACAGAAGCTGTTTGAGAAATCAAATGCTGTGCTTGTGCTGAGGTCTGCTCTGAGCTCTAGGAATCCCTGTACTCTCTGGCAACAGGTGTTGCTCTGAATGGGAAGGTGAGCTGCTGACTGCAGGGTGGTTTCATGTGTTTGCAGCCGATGGTGTGGGGGAGCTGACAGCCAGGCCAGCCGGAGCACTGTCCAAATGCTATTTACTTTACCAGCTGAGTTCCCATCTGTCACTAGTTCTCGTCACCTGATCTTGGGCTGAGTGGCTCCCCCCCCCGTTTACCAAAGTCTCTCAGGCTACTGCCTATTTTTTTGTACTGTGAATTCCTGTCATGTGGGAATTTGGACATTTATACTCTATAACCTCAGAAACAGCTGCAAATAGGATTTAGAGACTCCCAGAAACAGTGTTAGTAAAACTCTAGAAACTGTCTAGTCCAATTGGAATTTGACCAATGATCTTCTCAACAGCATGCCCAACAACTGGTCACCCAGCCTCTGCTTGAACACCTCCAAGGAAGGGAACTCGTTACCTCCTAAGGTCACCCATTCCCCTCTTGGGCAGCTTCATTGTTGGGAAGTTTGTTGCTTTTGACACTTATCTCCTCAGTGGCCTGGTTCTTTCTGTGGGGACAAGCATATTAAGTCTATTCTCCCTTCTGTGTGACAGGTCTTCATACTGGAGTCTAGCTCCCACTAAATCTTCCCTCCTATAGCATGAAGCATCCCTTCCCCTCAAAGAGCATGGATTCACAGGCCTTCAGCATCTGGGTTGCCTGTCTCTGATGCTCTCCAGCTTATCAATGTATTTCCTAAAGGATGGTGCCCAGAATGGAACCCAATACTACAGATCTGGTCCCCTCAAAATACAGTACAAAGGAGCTATTAGCTTGAGTGAGTCACTTGGTTGAGAAGCATTTATGGAGCACTGTGCTAAGTTCTGAGGATACAAAGAAAGGCAAAACCAGACCCTGCTCTCAAGGAGCCTACACTCTAATTGGGAAGATGACATGCAAATAATTATGGACAGAGAAGATGCAGACAGAATCAACTGGAGGTATCACATAGGGAAGGCATCAGCATTAAGTGGGGTTGGGAAAGGCCTCCGGCAGACTGAGAGTGTAAGGAAGCCAGGGAAGCCTGGGTACTAGTCCTCACTTAGTGATACCTTAACAACTTATATAAAGTGCTTTGCAAACCTCAGTTTGTAAAGTAATTAATGCTAGTTATAATTTATCATTATTGTCATCATCATCATCATCATCGTCATCAGTGGTGGTGGCAGCAGCAGCATTCTCGAATGACATAAGATTTCATCTTTGGCCATTTATTTTCCACTTGAGTAAGATCATCATTTTTTTGAAGGTGTGGAACATACCATTGCTTAAGCTTCTTGACACACTTGATAAACCATGCGCTGGATGGGAAATATGGCATAACTGATTCGCGAAGCTGCTGCCAGGAGGGCTACATATCAAACCCACATCTGGCACTTCTTACCAGGGTAACTGACCAAGTCACTTAACTTCATTTAGCCTCAAATTCCTTATTTGAAATGGGAATAATGATGCTTATACTCCTCAGCTTAGAATTGTTCTGAAGAAAGAACTTTGTACATCTAAAGGTATTATAGGAATGTGTGTTGCTATTCATTACAAAGATTTATCCTTGCCTCAGTTTCCTCATCTATAAAATGGGGTGACAATGCTTTGACTTCCTACTTCATTGGTTGGGATGTTTAGCTGATAACACTTTGGTAGCTTGGGTCAATAGGATTGTCTAAGCCTGACAGCTCACTAGGGCTGGTTGGTTAAAGGTTAAAGTGTAAAAAAAATCCATAGGTATAATAGCCTTTTCCTCCCTTATTCCCCAAAATGAACTCTCCGCTCAAGAAAGGACATATTTATCCCCTGATCATTGAACTGAGGCTCTCAGGTGTTTTCTTTGTGATGTTGGGGAGTAGAACTAACTAATGTAAGTCACCTTCTGGTTCTAAAATCCAATTATTCCAACACTGAGAGTCAAGATGAGTCTTGGTATACAATCTTTTGTCCAAATATACAGTAGAGATGAGATGGGATGGGAATACAATGGGACACTGGCTTGTGTATCTAGCCCATCCCTACTAAGATAAGCAGCCATCATCTTAGTGTTTGATTTGGTGTGGACCATTTCCAGTGCCTTTGTTTATCAGTTGGTGACATAGGCATGTTGAGGCCTTCAGCTGGAGAGCTTTTGTGGATGGAAATTTGGTAAATTTGTGCTGTGGATCCTTATCTTAAGTAGCCGGGATGATTTCCTCCACCCTCAATTTTGGATATATTAATTGCTGTTTTTCTGCAAGTAGAGATTGTTTCTTTTTTTTTTTTTGTACATCTTTCCGGTGGCCTGTCTGAGAGCCTGGCCTGTAGTTGATTCATTGGTTAATAAATGGCACCATGAGATTGAAAGATCAAAGAAATTTTAGAGATTGTCTAGGCTAATTCTCCTCATTTTACAGATGAGGAAACTAAGACCCAGGGAGCTTATGATTATGGGATCATAGGACGCAGAGTTGGAAGGAACCTTAATGATTATCTAGGTTGCCCAACCCTGAATTTTACAAATGAGGAGATTGAACCCCAGAAAGTTTGGTGATTTAGGATCATAGGGTTTAGAATTGGAAGAGATCTTAAATATTATCTAGGCCATTCCACCCTCATTTTACAGGTGAGGAAGCTGAGACCCAGATAGGAGAGAGGACTTGACCCATGGCTGGTGAGCAGCATAGCTAATTTAAATCCTTTGCCTATAAATCCGAGGCTTTCACCACACCCCAATTCCATGTGCCCAACTCATTTCCCATGGTAATAGACTAGGCCCCCAGCTGCATTCTGCTTTATTCTGAGCTCTGCCCACTTCAGAGACATGGATAAATTTAGCAGCCCTGGGAAAGCCACATGGAAAACTGGCACTAAACACAAACCCAGCAGGTGGAGGACAGAAACTGTCCAGCCATTCTTGCATCCTTGGAAAGCCACCTTTGGATTTCTCAGTGAGGTGGCCTTGGAATTCAACTGCCCAGCCCCGGTCTGATCCCTTTTGTTGACTGGGCTCTGACCAGACAAGCAGACTGACTCTCTCTCAGCAGGGTTTTGTCCAGCTGTAGACCACTCACAGAGAACTTCCTCCTCCCATGTTTGGGCTTTGTTGAAAAAACAAACAAACAAGCATTTTCTTTCTAGTCCAAATAGAATTGAATTCACAGCAGAGCTCATGTTCCCAGGTCTGCTTATCTGTTCAGCAACCAAGGACCTGGGAAAAGCCATCCTTCCCCTGATCTTCCTAGAGACGCCCCTGGAACTTGCCATCCTATTCCATGGAATGGTTGCTTGTCTAGAAGCTGATTAAGCTGCTGCCTCTCCTCTCTGTTTTGGAGAAAGAGGTCAGAGGGCTGCTTTCAGAGTCAAAGGGTATGGGTCCAAATCTGAGCTCTGTCGCTCATTAGCAATGCGCCATCGGCCAAGTCGCCCCATCTCTTTGGGCTTCAGTTTCCTTATCACTAAGGTGACCAGACTGAATGGCATATAAGGTCCATCCTAGCCCTCAATCTATGAGCCTGTGATCATATGGACAAGTATTAGGAAGATGGGGAAGAGGAAACTGAGGAGTTGGTGGCAGATGAATGGACTTGGATTTCTAAACACATCACTCCTTTGTGTTAGGAACTCAGAGACAGCTTTGTCCTCAGTGGGAACCTTTGTACATCCCATCTACCTCCACTTCAGAGAACTTCCCATCCTTTGCTGCATTAAGTTGAAGGATCCCAGAGCCCCATGTGGTTTGGGCCATAAAGAGTTTGGTGAAGTGGGAGAAGCCTGGGCATAACAAATGAACAACCACAAAGGGAGGCTGCTCTTTGTCAGCCTCATTTGCTCTTTCTGTTTATCTACTACTCTGCCACATAGGAAAAGGAACCAATATCTTTCATAATCCTCCTCGAGGGATCAGTCATTAGACTAATATTGCTAGACAAGGTCATGGGAAGCCATGGAAAAATGCTGACCATGGAGTGAGGAAACCTGAGTTCGAATCTCAGCTCTGACACTTTGAAACTGCATTGTTCATGCGCTTATCTCTGAGCCTCTCTGAGTCTCAGTTTCCTCATTTGTAAAATGGGGATATTTCTACCTCTTAGCTCCAAGACTTGTTGCTAAGAAAGTGCTTTTCAAAGTGTAAAGTACTATGGAAATGGAGCTATTCATTGTCCAAAGAAGTTGAAACTTACTTTATTTCTTGGGAGAATGTGGACAGCCTGATCACTGAGAGATAAAATCCTTCTCAAACTACCTTTGATAGTTTATCAGAAGAGAGTCTGGGGAGCTTTATTACACTTGAACAATTTGAAAAAGGAAAGAAGGAATGAAGAAAGGAAGGAAGGAGGGAAGGAAGGAAGAGAGGGAGGGAAGGAAGGAAGGAAGGAAGGAAGGAAGGAAGGAAGGAAGGAAGGAAGGAAGGAAGGAAGGAGGGAGGCAAGGAAGGAAGAAAGAAAGGAAGGAAAGTTGGTTTATCCCTAAGAATCTGAAAGAGCTTTTCACCTGAAATTAATGACCTTCTGGGATGAAATGTAGGCTCCTTTGTTCCTAAATATCCTTAACCCCCTTAATATATCTTTTAACCCCCAAAGCATTACACCAAGTAATTTCTTGATAAATGTTTTTCAATGAATCTTTTGTATTTCCTCCTATAATTTGACTTTCCTACTGCCTTTTCACTCAGTAGATATTTAATAAATATTTATTGGATTGACTTGAAGAGTGGTGCCTAAGGGGAGAGAGCCCTCGGAGTCCAAGAGCCAGTTTCCTGCATCACCTCTGTGACTGTATGACCCTGGTAAAGGCACTGTACTTTTCTGGGCCTCAGTTTCCTCTTGTGTAAATCAAAGGGGTTGGGGCAATTGGTCTTTAAGATTTCTTTTAGGATTAAGGATGAACCTCAATAACTCAGGCCCTCATGACTCTGGTCTTAAAATAATAATAGCCAGCATTTGCATAGTGCTTACTATGTGCCAGGACCATGCTAAGGACTTCACAATTATTCTTCTTTGATCCTCACAAAAACCCTGGGAGGGAGGTGCTCTGATCTGGACTTATTGATCTCCCTGCTTCAAGTCTGCCTTTTATTTTTCTCAAAACACAAAACAAACAAAAGCCCAAAATTCAAAAAAAGCAAGAAAATCCCTAAAATCATATTTGCTATTGTTTACATTTTTCCATCTGTGATCATTTGGACTTCTGGATGTCTGTTTCTAGGCCTTGAGGTTAAGCACAGCATAGGAATGGCATTTAGCAGGCAACACAGCTGTGTTTTCCTTTCATCAGGGATGCCAAGCCTCTACCATGCTGAGGTTTATCAGCATCTTCCATAAATGCACATCTTCATAGGCGGTTACTGTTTTCTCTTTCTAAGCTTTGGGGGAAGACGATGATCCCTTTGAATGACCTACATTCCTTTAAGAAAGTATATTACCTGTTACATGTTATTCATCCTTTTGAAGGTTTCAGGATCAGATTAGTAATGTTTCTTTCTCTAAGATGATTGGATTTGCTGAGCTGGTGGGATCTATGATATCACTGACACAAATGATGCGCTGGAACTCTACTTGCAGGGTTCTTAACTTTATTTTGTGTCCTGGAGCCATTTGGGAAGTCTACAAACCTCTCCTCAGAATCATGTTTGTAACTACATAAAATATATGTGATTACAAAGGAAACCAAAGGGCAGTGAAGATAAAGATGCAATTTTTTTCCCCATCGAAGTCCGCGGACCATCAGAAATCTCTTTCTGGACACCTTAGGGATCTATGGTCTGCAGGTTAAGAACTCCTTATCTAGGACTAGTGCTAAGGGTACTGGTGCTGGGGGTAGAGAACTCGTCCAGGCTTATAATTAAGGAGAAAGATGTGTCCCTAGGAGGAAACTAATGCTCCTGGTGCTATGACTGACTGTAAATTGGGAAAAAAGAGGAAGTGATCCCAATACCTTCCTGTTACCTTGAGGCAAGTCCCAGTCTCCCCACCCTAGTTACAGTTCTGACTCACAGCGATTCCATTTGGAAAAGTCAATCAGCCAGAGAATAAACACATTCACTCCTTTTTTGGGCCATTCAGATGCCTCTTTGAGAGTGCCTAACATGGGGCTGGAACCAACATTTGAAACAGAAGATGCCGAGAAGAGAAAATGACCAAAGGAGCAGACTTCTGTTTAGTTATAGCTTTGTGCTTGGAATCATGGAAGCAGAGAATGAGAGCTGAAGGGGGCCTTAGACCTCATCTGGTGCAATGCTCTCATTTTGTGAATTAGCTTGCCTGGGGTCACACAGAGGCAGGATCTGAATCCATTCCTCTGATGCCAAAGTTGATGTGGTCCAAAAATGTAAACAGAAAAAATAGGTTCCTGCCTCCTTTTATATTTCCCTGAGGCCCTGAACTATCTTCTCTTCAATCAATTTGAAAAGAAATTGACTTTCTGCACTTGGAGATGGTGACTTTCAGCTCTTGAGCTACTGATGGACAAATGCCCTCATCATTTGCTGTGTGTCTCATCAGAAAGGAGGAAACAGGGCGTAGTGTCAAGAATATTGGCTTTGGAGTCTGAGGTCCTGGGTTCCCATATCTGATATTTATGATCTCAGGAAAGTCCCTTAACATCTCTCAAGCTCAGATTCCTCTTCTATAACATGAGGATATCAAACCAGAATGACCGAGATTCTTTTCAGTGCCGAAGCTATGATCACATGATGAGCCAGATCCTAGAATGATTCAGATTGGTTTGACCATATTTATCTTATGTGAAACGGTAATGAACAAACACTTGCGTATAGCTAAGGGGAAAGAAAATGCCCTCACCTTCACTGATTTCGGGCAGCCCCTTTCTTTAAGAGTCGCTTATATTCAAGTTGTAGAAACTGGCTTAGTATCATCAAGGGAAAAAAACTATCAAGGTCTTAATTTGTGGACATATCATACAGTTTACTATTATTGAATGTGTCAGTGGGAAGATCAGTCAACTGGAGAATTCTGTTGTTCCCTTTTCTACTTTCAGGGGAGATGGACTTGTGGAAAGGTCTAACTACCTTGAGAGAAGGGAGCCTTGGAGCAATCTTGCCTTTTCCTGTGTCTGCCTTTCTCTCATGTTGTCCAGATTTAATCCATGCCAGCCTATAGCTAGGAATCCTTTGGGTATGTCAGTTTCCATGAGCACATTCCCAGTAGCGAGAGTTAAAGGAGGGAAAAGGGGAAAAAGTACTGAGATAGCTCAATCCATCATAGAGCTCTTGCTATTAGAAGCACGTGCCAACAGGGAAACATCACCCACACACACATCCTTCCATCTCTGTATCTCTATATTTATCTGTCACATATGTGGAAGTGCTTTTTACATCTAACCTGTTTGGAGAGAGTTTTTGCTTCTAACTTTGGTCTGATGTTTGTTTTAAAGGTTATTACCTTGAGCCTTGATTACTTGGTACTTAACTTTTCAAAGGCTTGGTGGCCATAAAGTCACAGAAATGAAAGATGATGCATTTACTATTCATATTGCCTTCCTTTAAGAGATCCGTTATACTTTTAAAGGCCCATGCATAATTTAAACAAACTTTACTTTATCTGTATATCAGTAAAATATTAATGCCGCTCCTGAAGACATAGAGAGCATCCAGGAGAGAGGGAGCTGGTCTCCCGTGGATCCTTCCATCTGGTTTCCCTAGATCTACAAGTTTTAGGGTTTAGAGCTAGAAAAGCCCTCATGGGGCATAGAGTCCTTCTCACGTCAACCTTTTCACTAACTGTGTGAGATCACTCATGTCCATAGAGGTCAAGGGTTCAGAACTTGAAAGACTCTTGGTCATCATCTTGTCCCACCTTCTCCTTTTACAGGTGAGATAACTGAAGTTCAGAGAATTTAAGTGACAGAGCTTGGATTTCAACCCAGGTTCTTCTGCCTCTAAGATTAGTGCTTTTTTACTGTACTATGCATAAGCAGTTCTCTCACACATAAGAAAATTGAAGGAGGATAATTTACCAGAGTTACTCAAATCAAATGCCATTCCCTTTAATTCAACAAGTATGGTGTACCCATGCTTTGTAGCTAATTAATGGCATAGTAAGAGGCAGAACCAAGGCCTCCTCACACAAGTCCATCAATATTTCTAGTCCAGAACCATGACTCTTTTCTTTCATCTCATTAGGAAATTGGCCCAATCAGAGCACCTTTTACATATCGTGCTCTTTCTGCCTACAAACTTTCCCGAGTCACTCCTCACACCGGGAACATTCTTTCTTTATCATCTGTGAAATTCTTTGTTTCCTCATTAGAATATGAGTTGCTGGAGGGCTAGGGACAGGTTTTTTGCCTTTCTTTATATATCCAATGCTTTGCATAGAGCTGGCACATAGCAGGTACTTAATAAATGCTTATCTTCTCTGAACTTCTCTGAACTCATCTCAGGAAACAGAGCACTGTATACAACTGCTGATTTTGAAATCATCCATTTCCAATAAAATCATTGGACTATGAGCTCTGAGAAACTTTAGAGACCACTTAGTCAAAGCCCCTCATTTTATAAATAAGGAAACTGGAGCTCAGAAGCGAAGCAAATTTTCCAAAATTGCACTGGTAGAAAGTAACAGATCATGACTCGAACATAACTCTTCTGTTTACAAATACAGGGCTAGGGGGTGCAGTAGATAGAATGTTTTACTTGGAATCAGGGAGACCTGAGTTAGAATCTGGCCACAGACACTATCAGTGCGACACAGAAGAAATCATCTAAACACTTAGCCTCACCTGTAAAATGGGAATAATAATAACATGTACCAATAGCACTTATTTCACAGGGTTGTGAGGATAAAAGGATATAATATTTGTAACATACTTTGCAAGCTATAAAATATTGTATAAATTTCAGCAAGCATCATAATTATCACCACCACCACCACCACCACCACCACCACCATCATCGTCGTCCCCAATCTTCTCTATATCATTCTCTATTGTCAAGCAATTCTTCAAGCATATTCTTCCTGTATCTTCTTCTATCCTAAATGGGCCAGTAAGTGGTGCAGTGGATAGAGCACTAAGTTTGAAGTGAGGAAGACTCATCTTCCTGAGTTCAAAACTGGCCCCAGACACTTATTAGCTGTGTGACCCTGAGCAAGTCACTGAATTCTGTTTGCCTTAGTTCCTCATCTATAAAATGAGCTGGAGAAGGAAATGGCAAACCACTATAGTATCTTTGCCAAGAAAACCCTAAATGGAGTCATGGAGAGTCAGACATGACTGAAATAACTCAACCACAAAATTCCCTGCCCTTCTTTTCTCTGTCCTGACCTTCTTGCCCTGCCCTACCCCTTCCCCTCTTTCCTGCCAGTAGAATCTGTGAGCTCAGAAGGGTTAAGAGCCCTGCATGTAGACTATTTCTCTATTTTGGCTAGACTTATGACTTCACTGGACTAGGTGACTCCTAGCAAGAAGCAGCCACGGCTAATATTCTATAACTTGTTATCTTAAAATACTATACTGAATCCTAAGAAATTAAGTGACTTGCTGAGGTCTACTTAGCTGGTCAGTGTCAGAGGCAAGATTTAAACCTATGTTTTCTCGAGACCAAGTTCCATATTCCTTCCTCCACACAAGGCACCCCAACAGCAGCCTCCATGTGAGAGCCAAGGGCTGTCTCATCACCGGCTTTGTCTTTCAGATTGGACGCACGATATGACTATGTCTCATTCAGAGAAATCCTTGACTTTGCATGCCGAGACAGCCATTCTGGACATTTTGGAGATAAGGTCATCTGACAGATATTATTTGTGAACAACACAATCTCATCAGTTTCCCAATTCACAGCATGTCCATTGTCCATTGACCTTCTCTCTGTGGTCCTGATATTTTCTTCTGATTTTGCCAAAATCACTGTAATTGCTAGAAAACCAAACAAGCAAATATTAATTTCCATGGGCTGCAGTTTTTCAAAAGACTTCAGTAAATAGAACAAAGTTTGAAATGAGATTACATTGCCATTCAGGGCAATTACTAGAAATGAATACTCATCTTAAGAGACATGCATTCTTTCAAAATACTGTACAAGGACAACTTCTTTTGTTTCCTTAGAGAAAATGAATGACATTTCTTTAGACTTCACAAGGGAAACAAAAGGAAAAAATGTTGCCAGTCACCAGAGGGCCCGCAACTCCAGTATGCTGTTGCAAAATTAATGGTGTTTTCTTTGGGATATAAATGCATGGTTGTTATAATTGGTCAGCTGAGAGGTGATGAATTAGCTTAGTGTTTGCAGTGGTAAATAAGTAAATATAATGGGGAAAAAAAAGCACATAGCATCTAAGTGGAATGAGATTATGACTTTGACCTAGATAGTTTCAGAGACAGAAGTCAGTGAAGAAATAGGGTGAAAAGGGATGTAGCTTGTATCCATTACTCCAATTCAATTAGCTGTGTTATCTAGGCATCAAAGACACACAGTGCTTAGAGTTCTGGGCTACCAGTCTAGAGAATCTTACTAGCTAGGTGACTATGTCTAAATCATTTAACCTCTCGGCCTCTATTTCCTCATCTGTTAAATGTAGAGCTTGTACTCAATAATATACCTTTCACCTCTAAATCTGTGATCCAATGTTCATCAATGTGGATACTGTCTCCAAGGATGTAGATCAGAACTCATTCCCTGTTACCTATCATGGACTGCTCAGTGATGCAAACTATATATCATCTATGCCTGTGCAGCCTGAGAGACTCTTGCCCATATGATTCACTTACACCTACATCCATATCCTACCCAGGACTAGGAGATAATGTTGGGTCTGTTGATTTGGAACAAAGTCATGCCAGTTAATTTACCTGAAATATGAGAGAACAAATAAGTGAGTGCTATTATATTATACGTTACTATGTGCAAAGCCCTGAGCTTCATGCTGGAAATGAAAAGATAGATATAACAGTGATCCTGCTCACAAGGAGATTAATGTCTAATGGGAGAAGGGTGGAAGGCGGAGGCACATATGTAACTGATTATGATAAAGAGAGTAAGATACATGTGGAAGAGAAACCCAGGACAATGGCTAGGAAAAAACAGAGGAGGAGACAGATGACATTTATCTGGGGAAGTCAGGAAAGGTTTCATAGAAAAGGTGCTATCTTGAAGGAAGGAAAGGATTTTGAAGACAGAGAATGATATGGGAATGGAGAGACTGGGGTGGATTTTGGATACAGGGGGCTGTCATGTGAAAAGGGGAAGATAATAAATGTATGGATGAGAATGTGATGGGTGGGATGGAGAGAGAAGGAGTTCCATAAGGCAAGTTTTGAAATAATTAAAAGAGACTAGTTTGAGATATGATTAGAAAGGTAGGTAAGAGGTCAGTTCCAGTGAGTATGACTTTTTTTGTGCACTTATCATTTATTTGCATGCGATAGGGAGCTAGTGGAAATTTTTGAATACAGAGGAGATTTTGCATGATCAGAATGTGGATTATAAAGGTTATAGGAGCACTCTTCACACAATTGTATTAAGGGTGAATTGCAGATGGCAGAGGCCAGTTGAGATGAGGTTAGAAGTCTAGAAGAAGAGATAAGGTCCTGACCCTGGTAGTTACAGTGGAAATAGAAAGGTATTGATGAGGAACCATTAGGATGAAAACCCACAAGTCTTATCTTGTACATGCCAACTTTAGGAAATGTGATAGCAGAATGTCTAAGCATATGTGGAAGCCTGACAATTAGATGTAGAAACTTGAGCAAAGAAGAAGATTTCAGTCCCGCAAGGATAAGGCTAAAGTTGAGAGGTTTTTTTTTTTTTTTCCTAAAGAGCTCTTTTATGTATAAACTTCCTTTAGCTTCATCTTATTTCAATCACAGAGCTTCCTTAATCTTTTCATATTCCTATTAGTTGGAAGAGCCACTTAGAGTTAAATAGGTATATATTAGATCTGCTTTTTAGAAAAATTGTTTTGGCACCTGAGTAATGGGTACATATGAGAGGAACTTGAGGCAACGCGAAGAGTTAGGAGTCAAGGAAATTAGTGTAGGCAAGAGGTGATGTGAGTCTGCCCTGTTATGGTGGCTATGAGGGGATAGACAAGAGAAATATTATATTAAGTGAATCAATAGAATCTATCAACTGTTAGGCTGTAGTTAGGGATAAGGACAAATAATATATTACCTAGAGGTATTAAACTTCAGAGACCAGTGGTGTCTTCAACAGAATGTGAGAAATTGAAATCAGGGGAAGACTTAGGGAAAATGAGAATGAGTTTGGTTTTCATTAAATTGTTTGAAATGCCAATGAGACCTTCAAGTAGAGATGTTCAGCAAGCAGCTGGAAATGAGGCATTGGAGTTCAGAAGAGAGGTTAAAGGTGGATATTAATGAGTTCCAATAGGGGTTTGGTCAATAAATCTGCCCTTTAGAGAAATTGATTTGGCACCAAAGTAAAGGATAAATATGAATAGTCTAGCAATATCTTCATCTCTTTTTTCAATTATCAAGCATTTTAAAAATTATTGAGGTAATTATTTTAAAAGTGTAGACACTATTTGTCATTCTGCTGGTCTACATGAGGCAGACATCTTGAAGAGGCATCATTTTTCACTTATTCTTAGCCTCCTAAACCACCGGATTTATATTTTCAAGGCTGCTTAGTGATAGCAGACATGACAGGAATCAAGACATAATCAGGCTTTAAATGGGAGTTCCCCATCTGGTCTCTTAGAGAAATGGTGGGGGAAGTGTCTGCACCCAATCTTCACTGACTCCAGAAAGAGCACCTGAGTTTGAGTTCTGTCTCTGCAGCTAGCTATTTGTGTGATTATGGGAAAATAGTCCTAGTCAATAAACATTTATGAAGAGCCTACTATGTGTCAGGCACTGTTTTAAGCCCTGGAGACAAAAATAAGAAAAAATAAAGATAGTCTGTGCCATCAAGCAGCATACAATCTGGTGAGGGAAGATGATAGACAAAATCAAGTGGAAAATGGTGGGGAGGCAGCCACCAGAGGGTGCTCTAGCCTGGAGGCATGGTATTCTTGGAGCGAGACCAAACAGAGAAGCTGAAAGAAAATGGTTTATCTGGAAAGTTCTGAACCTTCTATAAAGGAAAGCTTTGGGAGGCATTCCCACCCTCCAGCCCTTTATTCAGAGGGGAGAGGTAAGCAGGGCTGCTGAGAAGGTGTGGAGGGGCAGTCTCCTTGCGGATGAGATCTCAAGGGATGAGCTTGACCTGGGGGAGGCCATGATGTTCCTGCAGTTGAAAGCGAGCAGTTCAGCTATTGGAAAGTAAAGAGTTAAATCACTTAGATTCTCTATGTAGCTCACTGGGAAAATGAGGAGTGACAATAGAAGAAAGAATATCGCTCTTATCTCTAATGTTTTATGATCCAGTGGACCCAGACAAAGCTCTTTTATTCTTCTTGCTGCTTAAATAAAGGCTTTCCCAATATGCAGAGAATTTAATAAATTACAAAATCTATCATAAGGATCCTTAGAGACCAGTATTTAACTCCAATCTGAACAATAACCCCTTAGTTAACATGCTCCACTGTGGACATTCAGTCTTTGTTTGAAGCCCTCCAGTCAAGAGAAACCCTTCTACTACCTCCTGACTCATTCCACTTCTGGAGACTTTCAAATATACAGAATAGATAAAATTTGCCTCTTTGAAGCATCATAGGACTGTAGAATAATAGATCTAGGATGGGTTTCTTTAGAGACATTTAATCAAGCCCTCTTATTTTATGGAGGGGACAACTGAGGCCCACAGACCAGAGTAAGATACTTGTCCAATACTGTGTAGCTGGCACTAGTGATTGAGCCAGAATTTGAACTCAGGCCCTTTGACTCCAATGCTCTTTCCACTCAACCAGTTTTCTTCCCGTTGGTCCTAGTTCTGCCCTCTTGGGCTGAGCAGAGCAAACTAATAACTTTTCCACATAGCAGTCTTCCAAATACTCTAAGCTTGCTCTTCTCCGTGCTAACTAGCACATCCTCACGTGTATTGTCTTTACGATTTTTCATCATCCTCTTTGCTCTCCAGCTCAGTGCCCTCCCTCAGATCTGACCCTCACAACTGAATGTAACACTAGACTGAGTTTCACTATGTATGTAATGGGATTATAACTTCTTGATGTATAGAGTCACAGATTTAGACAGGGGCAGGAACTTTGAGGCTGTCTCCACTCATTTTACCAATGAAACTGTCTCCTAGAAAGGTTTTTGCCAATGACCACTCAGGTAGCAAGTGGCAGTACCAGTATACTTCGACCTTGTTCCTTGGATTCCAAGTCCAGTGCTATTTCCACTGAATTTCATTGGCTTGCTATCTTAGAATCTCTACCTCTCTAAAAGTAGCCCAAGATCACATGTAGGTTTTTTTTCCAATGTCCTATCACTCTGTTGACTCATCTTGACCTTATGATCCATTGAAATCCCCAGATCTTTTTAGTTAAACTGCTTTCTCACCATGCTTCCTCCATCTTGTACTTCTGATGCAGGTTTTTTTTTTTAACTCAAGTATAAGACTTTTCATTGGTACCTATTCAGATCATAGATTTAGAACTAGAAGGGACCTAAGAGGACATTGAGTTCAGTCCCACAATTTTGTAAATGGCGAAACTGTGGCCCAAGAAACTTAAGTGATTTGCCCAGGGTCATACAGCTAGTAAGTGTTTGAAGTAAGACTCGAATCCAGGTCTTCCTGACTCTATATCTAGTGCTCTATTCCTATACTATGCCACTTTTCCCATCATTTGATAAACTTCCCCAAATGCCTCTGGGCTTTTACTTTCCTAGAATTCTTAATAAGAATTCCAGTTATACCACTTATTGTACTGCTGGGAAAACCTAAAATAATGGTGAAACAGCATAACTTTTACTTACAAAAAAATAGTAGCCCCTCAGGTAAGTTCTCTACATTGTGGAAATAATACAGGTTTCTAGATGGCAGGCTATTAGTGGGTGAGTAGTGGACTTTTGTCTTTCTATAGATTCGTATGCAGATCTTTCCTGTACCCATTCATTTGGGTTTCTTAATATTCAATTTCATTTTGTTTACAGTACTGGATTCTCTCTTCACTTCCTTTTCCTCTTCACATTAAGAAAGCAGGAAAAACAAAAGCTTTACAAATATGTATAGGAAAGCAAGAGAAATTGCCTCATTAGTCATATTTTCCCTCCCCCATTTTCCCCCCAATTTGCAATCTGAATCCATCACTTCTCCATCTGGAGGTGGTCAGCATATTTCATTAAGAGTTTTCTGGAATGGCAATTGGTCATTGCAATAATCAGAGTACCTATGTCTTTCAAAATTGTTTGTCTCTGCCATATTGTTGTTATTGTATCAATTGTTCCCTTGGTTCTGCTCACTTTACCCTGCATCAGTTCATATAAGTCTTCCCGAATTTCTTGGAAGCTTACCCCTTCTTCATTTTTTTTTTACAGCATGATAGCATTCCTTCACATTCATATATTATCACTTTTTTTGTCAGTTTCCCCAATTGATAGTGTGCCAATTCATTTGTAACTAAATTTATTTTATTTTGAGCCTTAAAGATAATAAAAAGGATGAGACAGAGAGGAGAAAGATTCAATTAAAAAAAAGAGGTCAAGGTCTTCTATTATCTTAATCCTCATAACTCCATATAGCCCAAGCTTTTGCTTTTTCTTCTCAGCCAAGTTCACTGTCCAAAAGGTTCACTAAAATCTGCCCTCTGAAAGGTCTGAAACTTCCCTAACCACCAGAACTGTACCTAAATGGAATGGACTGCCTCAGGAGATAGTAGATTAGTTCTTATTGGAGATCTAGCAGAGAATGTGTGATCTGTGATTGAGTATGATATCAAGGGGATTCTTATTCAAGAAGAGATTAGAGTAGATGTTGACTGAAGTTTCTTTAGCATCTTAAATTCTGTGATCCATATGATTCTGCATCATGGAAAGCCTTTGTATTTAGAGTCAGAGGACTTGAGTTCAAATCTTGACTCAACTACTTCCTAGCTGCTTGACTTCCATTCTATAGACTTAAATTTCCTCATCTCTAATATGGGAGTAGATGGCAAATCACATGATATCTTCTTTCCCACTCTGACATTCTGTGAGTTAGATATAGGATTTCTGAATGGACTGGTCTGTGGAGTACTGACAGAGAGAACCACATGCCCACAAGAGTTCTGGCATCTTCTCTACTGATGAGATAAGAACTAAAGACAACATTTTGTTTTGTTCCTAACTTTTACTTAAAGGTTAAAACCAAAAGATTATTTAGTTTGGGGGAATGAACCCATAAGTATATTTATAAGCTTAGGATCTTATTAAATTGAGATCCTTTGAATTATCTTTCTTCTGGACTTTCCCTTGTGTTTAGTTTCATTGAGTTTTAGAGCCCATCTTTGTAAGAAGCTCTGAGCCCAGATTAAATTTTAATCTGTTTGCTTTATTTCCAAAAGCCCTCTACTTTTCATTTCTTTCCTTTGTATCTGAGATGACATATTCTAAGGCACTTCAACCAATCAACAAGCATTCGTTAAGTTCCTGCTGTGTTCCAGGCACTGGGCTTGGCATTGGGGGTACAAAGTCAAAGATGAAACAGCTCCTGCTTTTAACTGTTTGTATTCTGTTGGTTCAAACCAGTACAGTTATAAGTAAAGAAAACGTATGTACAAAGTAATGATGGGACACCAGTTCCTGGGAGTTTTGGAAAGGCTCATTTCAGGGGTGATACTTGAGTTGAACTTCGAAGAAAGTTAGGGATTTAAAGTAGTAGTGGTGAGGAGGTAGGCTATTCCAAGCATTAAGGACAGCCTACATCCAGGCAAAGAGCTGAAAAACCAACTGTCATTTACAAGGAGCAAGTAGGTCAGTTTGACTGGATTATAGAGTATGTGAAGGGAATAATTATCCCAGAAAGGAAGTCACTGACGCTCATTGAGCAGTGTGGCATGGTCAGACCTGGGCTTTAGGAATAGCCATTTGGCAGTCACGTAGACAATGGAATGAAATCTAGAGAGGCTGGAAGCAGCAAAACCAAGTAGGAGGCTACGATAACATTCCCAGAGACTTGATGAGTCTGGATGGGAGAGATTTTATAGAGGTAGAATCAGTGAGACTTGGAAACTGATTAATGCTTGTTTTTTGGACGTGTGAGATGGGGAGGACAGAGGAATCAAGGCAGAAGCTGAAAACATGAACCTGTCTGACCAGGTGGATGATGGGGCCATCAACACAAATAGGAAAGTTATAATGAGGAGTGCATTTGATCTATAATGACTCCAACTGCAAAACTTTGGGAATCACCCCGTTCCTTTCTATAAGCCTCATTGCTCATGTTAGTGCAGTTTAGTTGGGGAAAAACACTTTGTTTTCCCCAACCATGTTTTGCTTTTCCAATTCTGTTTCTTCCTCCTTTCATAATTTGAAGAATTCAGCAACTGATCTTTCTGCTTTTTAATTTGTGGGGTAGCTCCCTCTAAGAGGATTTGCAGCTCCCTTTTATCTTTAATTTCTTATTAGACCTTGGAAAAGTCACTTCCCTTCTCTCTTTTGTCAAAGGGAGGAAAAATAGTATATCCCTAGACCTCCAGGAAAAAGAGTGAACCAATAAATGAAATGATATATTGGAAGCTACTTGAAAGCCCTGGAAGAAAGGAAATGTTTGTCATTATTCTCTGACCTAGTTAACAGGTTTGGTTTCCTCCCTGGCCTAAACTGTGTGGATTTGAGATATGTGTGTATTCCTATTTCCAGTCTGATAGACTCAGTTTCAGCAAGCAGAAACAGTTCAGAGACAACATAGCCTGAGATGTACGTCAAAGGAAGCGGTTCTAGGACTATTTGCCAGGAATTTAATGGCTGAGCATGTAGTACAGGGGAAAAAACTGACTGCTCTTGTGACCTTGAGCAAGTCACTTGGCTTCTTCATCAATTTTCTCATCTGTACTATGAGAGTGTTGGACTAGTTGGCTTCTGCTTTTCCTCCGAGCATTGAACTCTTTGCTTCCAGGAACTCTCCTAGTCAGTGTTCCCTGATTTTCTCTATCTAACCATCTTCTAAAGTGAATTAGAGCTTCAGATTAGTGTTGTTTTGTACATTTGGGAAGATAAACAAGAGCAGTTTTCCTGAAAAACACATCTTTAGAAATACTGTAAGGAGGCTGAATGCATTTTCTATCTCAGCATTCCACCTTTCCACCCTCAGCCTAATCTCATTTGTAACAGGGTTTAGTTAGCAGCATTAGAGGCTTAAAAAGAAACCAAATGGAATTGCCTTCCTGGTAGCTGCAGGTAGAATTTGAACTGAGGTGTGTTAATCAGTAATGGGAACACTTCAATTTGTTGGATAATAACTGCCTTTTTGTGGGCAGCCTGTTGGCTCCAGGGATATAGTCCAGTTGTACAGCTGGCCAGGACCTTAACTTGTTTACCAAATAGAGCCTTAGTACCCTGGTTGGTACCTTGATTCTGGGGTCAAATGACTCATTTGAATTCTGGTTTTGCTAGGTTCTGTGGTACAGTGAAAAGGGTCCTGGATTTGAAATCTGGAAAGAGTGACATTGGGACCCTGTCTCAGATATTTACTATCTGTGTGCCAATAGATGAACAACTTATATTCTCTGAACTTCAGTTTTATATATTAAATTTATTGATTTATTAATGCTTATTGATGGGACATAGGAGGTGGGGAGGACAGAGGAATCAGAGCAGACACTGAAAATGTGAACCTGCCTGATCAAGTGAATGATGGTGCCATTAACAGAAATAGGAAAGTTACTCAGTTTCCTCAACTATAAAATGGGGATAATAATGTCCACAGTGTTTATGACACAAAGCTATGATAAGGACCAGCTGAAATGTTTGCAGATGCCCTTTCAAATCTTAAAATGCTAGCTACATAAATGTTAGCATTTATCTACTACTATTAATTCCTATATGATTTGGGGCATGTTACTTATTGCTTGAAGTACTCAAATTCTTCACCTGTAAAATGGGGGGTTTAGAGTATGTAAATACATCCTAATCCCTGAAAGAATTTTGACTCTGGAGTCAAAGGACATGGGAATAAATTCTGCCTCTGGTGCTTTTTATCACCTGTGTGACTTTGGACAAACCACTTAACTATCTTGGGTCTCAGTTTTCTTAGCTGTAAATGGGTGCAGTGGACAATATGCCCCTGAGATTCCTTCCAGCTCCAAATTTGTGGTTCTGTGAAATGTTACAGACCTTGACATGACAGTTGTAGTATTGACTTCTCTTGATTGAGAAAGTATATGATGGAAAAAGTGTTTGGTGGGCATTATGGATTTGACAATCTCATGTAATAATTCTGCTGCATCCCAAGAGTCCATCATCCAGAGACTGGAAATCATCACACTGAGTTGTCTCTAAGGTCATGTCCAGATGGAATGCATGAAAGACTGAATGAATGGAAAAGGCATTGATCATGGAAATCCTATGAACTTAGAGTAATTTTTTCGACCATTTAATTCTAGTGCACTTTCAAGGAAGCAGATGATAAAAAAAAGAAGATAGACTGGTAATATAAAGCAGAGAGATTAGCCAATAGACAACTCATTTAGTCCATTGCTACTCTCACAACATTAAGAGACCTTGAGAAAGGTCCCTGGGAGTTCTGGTGGACCTCCTGTGGTATAGAGATGGTATCGAGAAGCTGCACAGAATGGGCAGGGAAGAATGGGTGATGACATTCAGAATCACTGGAGGAGATATGGACACTGATGAGATCATAGATCCACGGCAGCTAGGTGGTACAGGGGAGACAGCATTGGGCCCGGAGGATCAAACGTGATAATATTTGTAAAGTGTGTAGAATAGTACCTGACACATAGTAGGTGCTATATTGATGTTATTTCCTTCTCCCTTCTCATATGAGTATTTGAGGAGATATTGTGGCTATTCCTTGAGTCTGCATTAAGGAAATTCCTTAGTGATCAAGAAACTTCATCATATGATCCTTTTGGCTATTCTGTTGAAATTCATAGAAACCACAATCAATCTATAAATATAAATTTATCATATACCTGCTCTGTGCAAATCACTGTGCTAGATGTCGAGGATAATGAAATTTCATTTCACCAAAATGAAATGCTATCTGCCTTCAAGTAGCTTATATTACATCTGTGGGGAGGAATACATTTACAAACTCATACAAATAATCTTCCAAAGAAATAAAAGGCAATCTGTGGGGAGGTAGGTAGGTGCTAGCAGCTGGGAAGGTCAGGAAAGCCTTCACAGAGGAGGTGAAAGTTGGAGCCCCAATCTAGAGATCTATAGCAGAACGCCCTCAAAAGTCCATTGCCAAAGGTCCATGTGATTTTCTTCTTTCAATTCTGTTGGATATAACTTTCCCTTGGTGATTTACATGAGGGTAATTTAGCTCTAGCAGGAAAAGCACTGAGGTATAGATCTGAGACCTAGCTGTGACACTTTTCTGTATGTCTTTGAAAGATATAGGTAGATGTGTTAGGGGGTGAGCATCATAGGATCTAGAGTTGGGGGAGACCATACAAATAATCTCACCCATTCCCTTCATTTTAAAGATGAGCAAACTGAGACCCAGAGAAGACGTGTGATTTGCTGAAGGTCAGATCAGAAGAAAGCAAGAGAATAGAAAATAAAACTTGGGTTTGTCCCCTCTCTGCCGCACAGCTGGGTTGGGGTGGAAGTGAAGCCCCACTGCTCTGGTTATGGATCTATGAACTTTAGACAGTGTGTCGATCACACTGGTGGACCAGGGATGCTTACATTCTTCTGTGAATCTGTGGGAATGCCCTTCCTGGAGTCCACCATGAGCTTGATTCCCAGCCTTTGAAAACCCTGAACCAAAGGAAATTCTAAGCCCTATAGTTGATTCTCTGATACGTTCAGAGGCAAGGTCTTCTTTAAGCACTGTGAAATCACATAGCATCAAATTCAGGGCCATATCCCAGCCTGCGGCAATCCAGTTAATGAGAGGGCCTATGATAGCCTAGAATGTTAAAGTGTTAATTTTTCAGGGGCTTAAACTAATAAATTTGGATCTCATTGATCTGCTGCAAGGTTTGGCACAGTATACACAGGCTTCTTTTTAAAAAGAATGCTAGATGTCATCCTTTGAATGTGAATCTTAGAACCTTAAGCAACAATTTGTAATGGGATTCCTTATCTATTTTTTCTCATCTTTTTTTCATTAAGTTCTGAACTTAAACTCTAAATAAAGGAGTATTTCCATGTGCAATGAACAATAGGAAAACAGGATTGTGTATGTACTGGTGGATCTCTATTATGCCCCCTTGATTTTGATTTTAAGTATATAATCATTTCAATCTACAACTTTCAATGTCTTTTTCAGGCCTTCCTTATTTTCAGTGTACATTTTAAATATGGTAATGGCCCTTTTTTTCTTGGTTGGCTGTTGTATCTCCAGTTTCCTCTCCCTCCCAGCTATCCCTACCTCCTATTGAAAAAGAAAAGTAAGCCTGGGCAAGTCACTTAATCCAGTTTGTCTGTTTCCTCATCTGTAAAATGAGCTAGAGAAGGGAATGACAAACCACTCCAAGAACTCTGAGAAGAAGACCTCAAAAGGGATCACGAAGTGTTGAGATGATTGAAAAATGACTAAATGATAACAACCAACATAAAAGTATTGCGTCTGGAATTCCAAAGAATTCATGATTCATAACAGCTGGAAGGACTTGTGGCTATATATTTGCATGAAAGAACTCCAGTTCTTATCCAGAGCCTTGGAACCTCCCAGTTTTCAATTCATTTCTCCATTCACACTTTAAATTAATTGGTGCTATATACCAGTGTGTTTATCACTGTTCTTGGACCAGCATCCAAATTATGGGGTGTGTGTACGTGTGTGTGTGTGTGTGTGTGTGTGTGTGTGCGCGCACATGTATGTATGTGTGGTTACAGGTACATATTTGTTGGAGAAATAAGTAAATGGCATATGAACTGATCTTGGACTTGTCAATTTGAATTCTGAGAAAAGCCCCAATCTCACTAGTCAGACATCAATTTTGGAAAATTGTGAGAATATTTAAATGGCTTCTTAGGATATGACTTCATCTGGGTTGATGTAAATATTCCTTTTTGATCTTTTGAAAATGGGCAAGTTAATAGATATGAAATTCCCTCCCTCTCATCCCAGGCCCAGTGTTTTGGGCTCTGCTCCTCACATGTTGTAAAGAAGCCTGCACTTGAAGTCAGGTTAGTCCTGGACTCAACTCTTCCCTGTGACACTAATTCCTTAAACATGCATTTATTATGCACCTTCCCTATGCTGCCCTCCACGCTGGGACAGTTCTGTTATTGCTGGCAAGTTATTCAACTCTTCTGAGAACAAGATTCCCATTGTTCTCTCTGAGCCAATTGTACAGCATGAGGTTGTGGACTGACTACTGGCTCTGGAGTCTGAGGAGCTGGGTTCCAATTCCACCTCTGCCACTCACTGTGTGACCTTTGGGAAGTCACTTCAATTTCATGTGTTTCATACATTTTAGTTTTCTCAAGTGTAAAATGAAGAGGTCGGAGCAGGTGGCCTCGAGAATTCCTTTAAGTTCCAAATCGCTGATGCGGGGGTCTTTTCATCAGTACCTCTATATCCTCAACACCTAGCACAGAGCCTGGCACATAGTAGGTATTTCATAAACAATAGCTGTGGATCCTATGACCCTATGACATTTGTGTCTCCTCCCTCAAACTTGCTATTGAGATCAGAAGAGATCATTTGTGCAAAACATGAAATCAATTACTTTTACTAACTGTATAACCTTAATATTGATACTTCAGAGTCTTCATTTGGAAAATGAGAGTTTTGGACTATTGGTACATACCAATAGTTTTTAATAAAAAGGTTCCTTTTTAACTTAAAAATGTTAAACTTCAAAATTTCATTATTAGTAATTGTTATAACATTAGTAGCCATTGATTGGGGGAGGTATGAGATAAAATGGTAATGGTATGTTTATGCAATCACTTGTCTCTTGTATTAATCCTGCAGATTCTAGGTTGTTCGGGGTCCACAACTTTCAATATTACTTTGTTTATGACTCAAGATGCAGGATATGTCAATGTCATTCAGTGCGATTGTCAAACAGGATGATGAATGAAATTGGCAGACTTGATTTTTACATGAATGGACAAGGTCATACTGCCTTTATTTCAGGAGTTAGGCTAAGAGAAGTCTCCAGGTCACCCCCAAGTTCCATAAAACATTGAACTGCCTTTCATGGGACTTGATAATCATTCTGAGTGCTTATAACTTTGGCTCCAAAGATTTTACCTAGTGAGACATGAAAATAAAGACCTTAAGTAGTTGCTGCTTAATTATCAAAGTGATGGTCATCTTCTACAAAGCTACATTTCACACATTCATTTGTTAAGAAAAGATGAGACTCAACCAGAGGATAACAGAATGTCAGAGTTGGAAGGGACCTCGGTGTTTATCTCGCCCAACCTCGTGCCTT
>NW_027555736.1:13917517-14055017 GCF_003287225.1 Phascolarctos cinereus
ATGCCAAAGTCCATTTCTGCCATTTACTTGGAACTTAAAAGGCTTTGGGCTGTAGATACAAGTTTATAAATAGAAGTTATGTCCCAAATCAGCCTAACAAAGCTACTTTAACCCATGATTTAGCAGAAGAGTAGGAAGAGACTGGGCATTTTGCTGCATTTGAGAAATTGTGCTGCACTTTCAATGATCCCAAGCTGCTTGCTGAGGTAGAAATCCATCCCAATGGCACCATAATTTTTCTCATGATGCTGTACAGCCAGCCATCATGGAACACTATAATACCAGAATAGCAAAAAATATAACTAACCAAATGGCTTCAGAAAGATACATAGTGGGCTGCAGTGAGTTATAAAGAAGGACTCCCCCACAAGTAGTAGTGCAGAAACTGTTGCTAAGGGTTTGTTTGCCTGGAATGGGAGTGGAGAACAAGTATATAGTAAGAATAAGAAACAATAGATTAATACCTTAATGCAATGATTCTTGAACTTTTTGGTCATAGGGTCCCCTTACACTCTTAAAAATAATTGTTGGGGCAGCTAGGTGGCGCAGTGAATAGGACATAGGCCCTGCAGTCAGGAGGACCTGAGTTCAAATCTGGCCTGAGACACTTGACACTTACTAGCTGTGTGACCCTAGGCAAGTCTCTTAACCCCATTGCCTAGCCCCCCCAAACAAATAATTGTGGACCCTAAAGAGTTTTTGTTTATGTGGGTTATAACTACCAATATTTGCAATATTAGAAATTAAAAATGATAAAAAAATTAAATATGTAATTCATTTAAAATAACATTAATAAACCTGTTACATGTTAATATAAATAACATTTCTTATAACAAAATCTAATATTTTGTCTAAAAAAATGAGAAGAGTAACATAGTTTTATGTAGTTTTACAAGTCCCTTTAGTGTCTGGCATATTAGAAGGCAACTCAATTCTCATATCTGCTTCTGCATTCAATCTTTTGCAATATGTCAATTTGGTCAAAGTATGTGAAGAAAATCCAGCCTCACTCAGGTACCTAATTTAAAAAGAGAGAAGTATTTTAACAAGCAAATAATATCCTAATATTATTATAAAAATAGTTTTGACTTGTCATGTCCTCTGAAAAGGTATTGCCCACCTCCAGAGTTACTTGGACCATACGTTGGAAATCATTGGCTTAAGTGGTTTAGAATAGGGAATTCGTTAGACATTTTACACAAAGGGAAAGGTAAAGAATAGGGTCTTTCTTGGGTTTTGTGTTTCAAACTGTCTGAACACAGCCACTGGAACTGCTGGGTGTGACCACCACTTGAGTCCATCCAATGGAATTCCCTTGGCTGTAACATCTAAAGCGGAGAATCATTGACTGCCCAATGCCCTACCACTAAGCCCCCTGGGTGATTGTCCATGAGGTATATGGCTCTTTAGTTTGCATGCCTAAGGGTGGTCTATAATTCAGAGGTTCCTGCCTATCAGCCCATTTAACAAAATTACTCAGCACCCCCCCCCCGGAAATCTTACAAGCTAGGAAAGAAGTCTCAGATTAAGCGTACAAGTACGCCCAAAGCTAGTACCACCCCGTGTGGATTGTTACAGCCCACCCCCCCAAGGGGCAGTATCACCCACTTTGGGGACCACTGGTCTATATAAAGAGGTACTAAATGGTACCTCCAAGCTGACTGAGCCAGCGATGCAAGAAGTTTCCCACAGTAGCCTTGTAGGGATTCTTGCTAGTTTCTCCTGATGCTACAGTAATGAATTTTTATTTGATTTATTGAATATTATATGGATATTGAATATAATTTATTGATATATTTAAATGAATATATTAAATGAAATACCTAATTATATGCTATATATTGTATATTATATATAGAAATTACATGAGAATATATATTCCTTTACTCTTTTTGTTTTTCTATAACCATTGACAAAAGTTCTTTTATTACTGTGCTTCCCCCCCCCCACACCAACCCTGTAGTTACTTTTTTTTTTCTTTTGTTACTGTGTTGTCTTCCTCATTTTCCTGGTACTCCTACAGTTTGAACCCAGTTTCTTTGTGGGTAACAAGTGGTATGATTGATCTCTCAGAATTGTCAAGAAGGGAGAAGAGATAAACATTTATATAGTACTTACTATGTGTCAGACACTCTACTACTTTCACAAATATTATCTTATTTGATCCTCACAGCAACCCTATGAGGTAGGAGCTATTATTAATCCATTTTCTAGTTGAGGAAACTGAGTCAAAGAGAGAATAAGTGACCTGCCCAAGGTAACACAGCTAGTGAATGTTTGAAGTCAGATTTGAACTCACGTTTTCCTCACTCCAGGCCCAGTGCTCCACTTAGCTGCCCCTAAGAGAGCCTGGAGAAGGCTTCTTCCATGGAGGGAGAGCCTCTATGAAGTGTTTGTGCAAGCAGATAGACATGAAACTTCCAGGGTGAGAACATGTGGAGATATGCAACTGCATGAGCATTTTGGGATCTGCAATAATGGAGGGAATACCTTTGCTAAGAATCTGCAACAGAAAAGGGAATCTAGAACAGCAGAGAAGATACAAATGTCAAAGAATTCTTGGATCTACCAAAGTAGCTGGACCGTATTTGCAATGAAAATATTAAGGAAAATGCAATGTCATTATCCATAATTAAATAAGAGAAAAAGTTAATAAACAATATCTTGAATTCTATGTTAAGGTTGACCAGATGACCTGTTTTTGATAGAAGTTAAATTGATGGTCCATTGGATTAAAAATTGCATTTATTTTAGATAATGTAAAAGAGTAGTCAGTATTTATATTGTGTGTATACATATATGTATATATATATATATATGTACATATACATATGCACACAAATATATGTGTGTGTATATTTACATATATATATATATATATATATATATATATATATATATATATATATATATATATATATATATATATATATATATATATATATATATATATGAAAGACATCATAGACATGTATTATGAGAAAAGATAGCTGGTCAGCTATATATCATGAGTGAAACCTGCTTAGGTAGTAGATTAGGGTAATATGTTCAGAGTTTTTGATCAGTAAGCTCGGTGTCTGGCAATTAATAAATGCTACTTGCCTGACTGAAAGGGACCACAGAAGTAATCTGGTCTAATGCTCTCATTTGAGTTCCCTCTACATAGTAAAATGAGCAGATCTCTAATGTGATAGATGTACACTTCAAGGAGTCATAGTAGAAAGACACTGACAAGTAGCATTAATTGTTGCAAACTGCATCCTTGGAGGGCTCACCTTCACCAAGCAGATCATACCTCCATAAAGTTAAGATCTCACTACACAGCTGGTGTGTTTGTGTGTGTGTGTGTGTGTGTTATGTCAGAAGACTGTAGAAAATTAAGAGAGTCTTCCATGAGTCATAAAGGCATAACTTAGAGAGTGAACAAAGTGCAATGTAAAAATGCTGTTGGTGCTGGCCAGTGAGTGAAATCAACTTGCCTGGATATTAGGTGCTCCAGCAGGTGAGGAAAAGATAGAGTGTGGCCAAACTGGTGTCATTTTCAGAGAAAAAGTGAGAGCTTGGGGTAGAATAATGGGCCTAGAGCTTGGCAGGCCAGTTCACTGCACTCTTTGGCATAGAATAACAACTCACATTTCTATCAGACTTTTATGTTTACAAAATATTTCCTTATAACAACCCAATGAGGGAGATATCATATTTCACATTACCCCATGTGACTCTCATTTTAGTTCCCTCTCAGTTAAATACCCCACTCAAAATGAAGAAGAATCAGAGCAATTAGGACAGAGGTCTTCCAATCACAAGTCTAGTGCTTCTCTCCTCACCCCCGTCTTCACAAAAGAAGCACAGTGTGTATAGGCGTGCTTTCTTCATATATCGATCCTCGGAATCCTGTCCCAGCTAGGCGTACCATCCTGAACAATGAGATGAGATGTTCTCACAGAATTTTAGCTCTCCACATCTCTGGAGTGAAACTTTAGCTCTTACACTAAGGAGAACTCCTCATTAGCTTCTCATCTTGGTTGTCATAGACAAATCTAGGGCAGTTTTGAAATTCTGGCTGAATCATGCTCTGCATAAGATAAAATGTACACCTAGGTGCTGTCAGCCAGAATCACTTTATTAGGTAGTTTTATCTCTCTCTCTCTCTCTCTCTCTCTCTCTCTCTCTCTCTCTCTCTCTCTCTCTCTCTCTCTCTCTCTCTCTCTCTCTCTTCCCCCCCACCCTCCTCCCCCTCTCTCTCCCTCTTTGTCTCTCTTTCTCTTGGTACTATGGACCAAGGTCAATTTATTCAACGGAAAATGACCACTACATCAAAACAAAAATATACCAATAAAAAGTGACTTCTGGGATTCTGGTCCTTGACAATTTTCAATAAAATGATTGCTTTTTTATGTTTGATTTTTAGAAATAAAGTTTGCCATGTCAAATGTGGCCTGAGGTGAAAATATTTAATAGAGTACAGAAGTTGGTAGCTGCTTGCCTGACTAAAATAATTCCCATAAAGCTTTTACACAAAGCTTATCTGTGGAAAAGAATAAGTTTTGTACATTATTAAAAAAAACTTTCGAAAAAATGGTAAGACAAATGTCAGATTGCTTTTGTAAGCTTCAGAAGCCATATTGGAATGTTTCATTAAAGAAAGCAGATAGTTTATGAAATCATAAGCATATTTAAGAGATATACCCCAAACCTCCTTAATCTGCTTTAGTTTAGTCTTTCAGCTATTTCATTTTTTTCTATAAAATATTTTTACGACAAAAACATTTTGGGTGAAATTTAATCAATATAGTACTGGAGGGGAAATAGCATTGTCTTTGGAGTCAGAGGACCTGGGTTCAAATCCTGCCTCTCACATTTACTACCAGTGTGACCTTGGGCAAGTTACTTGATTATTCTCATCTTTGGTTTGCTCATTTGTAAAATGAGTAGGTTGGATTAGATTACTTCTAAGGTTTATTCCAGCCCTAATTCTGTGATTATATGTTCTGTCACTTGTAAAATGGCTGTCTGAATCTGACTCAAGTCTGTGATGTTACTCACTGGCTCTAGAAATGGAAGCCTCATATTTTAATCCTATCTCTTGTCCTTGCTTCCTGGATAACTGCGGTCAGACTTTTCTGGGCTTTTTGTTCATCCTCTAGAAAGTGAGGCTTAGGCACTAGACTGTCTGTAAGGTTCCTTGCAGCTTGAAGGCTAGGATTCAAAGTGGCTGGATCTGGGGCCCTATTTCATGCTGAAGTGTGAGCTGTACAGGGAGGAGTGCTGATATCAGGGAAAGCTGGACAGGTGGCATGTTGACAGATTCTGGGGGCCTTGTATATTAGACAGAGGTATTCTGCCTTTACTCAGGAGGCCATAAGGAGGCACAGACAGCTTTGAGCTGAACAGCAACATGCCTGGATCCAAGCAAAAGAAGGATTGCAGTCACTCAACTTATGACCTTTTTTCTGGTGAAGCTCCTGGTCATGGAGGCTCATATAACAAACCCCAGAAGAGATATGTGTTTCTGTATTGTCCTCTAGATATTCAGCAAGAGAGCAGTACTTCATTTAAGAGAAAGGGGAGATGAAATACACTCATCTTTACAGTTTGGTTTGAGGTACAAATCAATGAGCTCTAGAATGAAATGTCAGAGAACTTGGGTTCAAATCTTACCTACTACTTAATATCTGTGTAAGCATGGGCATCTTTGCCCCTGAATATCTTTGTCTGTGAATTGAGGGAATTAGATTGGATGACCTCTAAGGTCCCTTCCAACTCCCAACCAGCCATCAAAAAGCATTTATTAAGCGGTTACTATACGCCAGACATGGTGTTAAGTACTAAGGATACCAAAAACCTATGAATCGAAGATAATTTATTATCTTCCCTCTTCCCCAAATCTCCAATATTCCTTTATTTAATCTTCTATGATCATGTTCCTAACTCTTTAAAGCAGTATCATTGATGGCACTTGGAGACTCCTGGTTCTAGCAACTGGCAGAAACCAACTCAACATTCAAGCCTTTGATTTATCATCATGATCTCCCTGTTTTTGTCACCCTCACTGTTTTCTGTCTCCATATTCTTCTGTTGCTTTCACCCTCCCCAAGGTGGACCAAGTTTGGGGCATGCCTGGATGCTGCGGGTTGCTCTTGAGATGCTACCACACCACCAGCGCAGCCTGGATATCTATTACTCCCCATCTGGGGCTTGCTTGTAGGCTGACACAATGCACTGTCCTTGTCTCATCTCTTAATCTCTTAGCCTGGTATTTTGAAGAAGAAGAAGAACTTCACTGGAGAGGAAGGATTTGAAAACTTTCTTTTGTTGTTTGTAAATCTCATTTCTAATCACTGGCTCTGAGATTATCCATTTTAGTCCTGATTTTTGCGTTCCCAGCTTTCTCAGCCCTGTTGCTTTTCAAAGGACTTGTTACTATAAGAATATATGATAAACATACAGAAATATGAAAAGCTCAGATCCCTTTGACTTGGGTTGGCTAATACTCATAACTCACATTTAAATGCCCTTGAATATTTCTAAGGCACTCTGCATACATCATTCTTTTGATTGTCATGAGAGCTTTGGAAGGGAAATGCTTCAATTGTTGTTGTATTCATTTCACCAACGAGGAAGGCACACCTTAGAGAGGTTAACTGATTTGCCCAAGGTCACACAGCAGGTAAAGTGTAAAAGGTGAGATTTCAACCCAGCTCCATGCCAACTCCAGTGCTGGAGATAATCATCTGTGCCTGGGAAAGATGCACATGTCAAGGCAGAATATCATGGCAGATTGAGTGCTGGCCTTGGGATGATGAAGACATTGGTTTCAAATCCCATCCCTGACCTTTCTTACTCATGTGGTCGTATATAAGCCAAGTCATTTACATGAGCCTCAGAGTCCTCATCTGTAAAATGAAGCTCATTATTAGTTGTATGACCTTGAGCAAGCCACTTAACTACAGTGTCCTCTTCTGTAAAATGATCACTGTAAAATGATCACTCCTAAATGGTTTGGTTGAAGGTACAATGAGATCATATCTGTAAAGAACTCTGCAAACACCCATGCTAGGTCATTTTAACCAGATAGAAAGATGGATAGCTAGCTAGATGGATGGATAGATAGAAAGAAAGATGGCTAGATGGCTAGATAGCAGTTAGGGACTTCCAGGCAGTCAGGAAACCCTAAATTATAGTCCAGCCTCTAACACAGAGTCACATGTGTTGTCTGAGCCAATCGCTTTATGTCACTGTGCGCTAGACAGATCTAAGAATACAAATTGGGGGCTAGTTGCCAATCTGCACTGGTAGAGGACATTTCCACACTAAGTGTTCCTTGCCCCCATGAATTACAGACCCAGACTTCTCTCCGAATGCCATAATGATAACTCACATTTGTATCTGGCTGGAAGGTTTACAAATGACTTAGACATCTTGTCTCACTTGATCCTCATGGCCTGGAGTCCTAGATCGCCCCAGTGCCATTATCCCCATTTTCCAGAGGAAAAAACTGAGGCTCAGAGAGGTTAAGGGAGATCCTTGAAAGTAGGGATTATTTTGTTATTTGTCTTTTTTTTTCTCAGTGCTTAACATATTGCCTGATGGAATTTGTATTTAAGAAATGCTTATGGGAAGATTAAATGATTTAGTGACTTCTCTATATTGTGTGTATTTCATACCACACCCAAATAGTCAGATATATGTACATATGAGATGATGACAGCATACCCAATCATTATCTATTTTCTTATTTCATTAAAATGACCAAGGGTTGGCATGAGCCTCAAAGATTTTGAACACATGAGAACAGGCCCAAGAGACCTGGAATAACCTGTCCATGACAGTTCTCAGTCTGTGAACAAGGAAGGCTAGAGTCTATTTTACCTCCATGCCTGAGTGACTGTGGGATTGACATGTAAGTCCTCTGTCTTGAGTTTCTTCTCAGTCAAATTGCAATCACCAATCCAGACCGTCCTGTAATCCTAGGGAATGTGGTAAAGAAAGGTTGTGCTAATGCTTCAAGCAGCTTCTTCCAAGGAAGAGTGTGGAGAAATGGGAGTCAATAAAGAATGTGGAGAGGCCAAGAAGACAATGAAACTGTTAATGGTCACAGTCTGTGAAGGGAAGGGAATCCTGTTGGAAGGAACAATTCTGAAAGCCTCCAAGGCCTATAATGTTTGGCTTTCAGAAATAATATATTTTAGAAGCTACTTCTTGGGGATGGGGGAAAGATGTAATTTTCCCCCATAGCTAATGGAGAAGTATCCATTTATTAACATGTCAGTTTTACAGATCTGGTAAGGAGGCACACTAATTTCCATAAAATCTCCATATTTCTTCATAACTGAGTCAACCCTCAGAAAAATCTTCCCAATGTTTAGATTGCCTTAGAGTCAATTAGAGGAAAGAAGGGAATTAGGAAAAGATGCCGAAAGAGGAGGCACATTTCAAATGACTCTGAGACAGTATTGGCAGCATTTAATTTGAGGGAAAAAAACCCCTGTGACTTCATACTTTATGGATTAATCTCACTCTTTTATATTCGCCTTTAAAAAGGAATTCTCTGAGAAATGAAGCAAAACACGGGGGATGAAGTGAGGACCCAAACTCAGGGATACCCCAGATTGAAGTCATCTCTATTGGCTCTTTCTGGGGCTCAGCAAGTCACTTAATCAGATGAGAATGTGCACAGAGCACTCTGCACACCTTAAAACACCATCTAAATGTGTCACTTAATGTTTACTCTAAGGTGTGCAGAGTGCTTTTCATACATTGTCTCATCTGACCCTCATAACAGCCCTTGGAAATAAGTGCTTTTATCACACTCATTTTATAGAGGAGGAAAATAAGCAAGACAGAAGGCAATTGACTTGCCCAGGGTGACACAGCTCCTAGTCGTCAGAAGTAAGATTTGAACTCAGGTCTTTATGACCCAAAGTCTAGTGCTCTAGGCGCTGAGCCTTTTAACTGCCTCTTAATGCCTCAGGAGAGCCTCTAAGTCGCTAAGTGAGGGAGGGATTGTTAATCTCATTCATAATACACAAAACTCATTCTTTCCATGCTTGCCAGTCTTCATACCTACTTTCTAAGAGTATGTTCATCCAAAGAATGTCATCAAACTAGAGAAACTGATCAATCTAATGCCAAGAGATTAAGAATTTGGGGCCATTTCTTGAATCAATTATACTGCCTTAGCGCTCAGTGGAATGATATATTCCCTGGCTAATGCACGTGCGCTCCCACCCACCCGCAAACTAAGGTGAAGTGATCAGTCTTTGTTTTGTAGGACTTTCTGTAAGGAAAGCGTATTATATTCAGAGAGAGGGAAAAAGATCTGAAGAGGGCAATAGACCCGAACTCAGTCTGAATCAATGATGTGACCTGGCATCTAATAATGTAAGTTCCGGCTGAGGCTATATTGAGAGGTATGGTGTCCAGGGCCAGGGAAGGGGTGGTCCTGCCCTACTTTGCTCTGGTCAGATCACAGCTGAAACACTGTTCTAGTACTCAGCACCACAGGGTAAGAAACATTGCTAAGCTGGAGAACATGGGGGGGGGGAGTTTATCTAGGATAGTGAAGGTCTAGGCTTTATGGAGATTGGCTTAAAGATGGAGATGCTTAGACTAGAGAAGATGGGAGGGCATGGGAGCTGTCTTCAAGTATCTGTAGTCTTTCTGTGGGGAAGAAAGACTAGACTTGCTCTGCTCCGCCCCAGAGGATAAAACTAGCAGTATTGGGTGGAAATTCCTTAGTTTGTGACATTGTGTAAGGAAAAAGTCTGAGCATTTAGATTTACCCCAGAGTTGAATGGGCTGCTTTGAGAAGTAATGGATTCCTCTTAAAGGAGGGCTTTAAGTGAAGGCTGAATAACCACACATCAGAGATGTGATAGAATGGCTTCGTGATCTGGAGCCTTCCAACTCCAAAATTCTGGGTGAAAATGCAATGAGGGTATCTCCAGTTTTCCTTTGTAAGGGATTGCTTAGCTTAAGGTTTGTAGAGTAATTATCTCATTTGTTTGGTATTGGTGTTAATGGCCCATTTGTAACAATGGGAATTAACTGGTGGAAACGTCTTAAAGATTAATGAAATAGCTTTTCCCAGATCTTTTTAAATTAGAAAACATCATAGTCTGGGAGATAAATCTTACCAAAAGGTAGAATTTTTACCTTCCGTGTGCTCATTGAGCCTCCTAATGAATCTGTATGTGAGGAACTATCTGTAATGGCCTCACAATGGCTGAGTCCAGTCCTTTGGAGAGAAGGAAGAGCATTATGATATCTTGGCATTCTCCATGTAAGTCTTTGGGGAGACCTCCCCAAATGTCAGCTTCTAATGGATGGGGTGATTTCATCACATTCAGTTTGAGGACAATATCATCTGAATAGTAATCTGCAAGATGGTTATAGAGTTAATGTCAGGCTAGGAAGAGAAGAATCTTGTGAGTGATGCTGGGACATGATGTTCCAGTGTTTGCCATTGTGGAATTGGAGCTGAAATGGCTTCTAAAATGCTTCTGTGGTTAACCATAATCTAAATCTAAGCTTGGGGATTCGAAGACAAGGCCCTTGATATTACAGTCTGCACTATCTCCCTCTGGCAAGGAGATACTCCTATTCCACTGGGAAGCAGCCTCACTCACTATGGCCGCTTTAATGTAAAACGCAAAATTAACAAGTCAAGATAATTTCATGCTCCCTTTGCCCCTGACAAATTAGTGCAAATTACATTTCATAGTCATTAGGCCACACAGTGAGGGCACATCCCAGAACACTTGGGTTTTCCTCATGTTACTTGTAAAAAAAATTTGTGCACAAATAATGCACACGCTTCTGTTTTTTAATTGTTTGCCACACACTGATAAGTGCCCTTTTGTCTCCAAGGACACATTTCAACAGTTTCATGAAAATAACAATAAGTTGGGGTGTGTGTGTGTGTGTGTGTGTGTGTGTGTGTGTGTGTGTTTAAGATGAGGAGAAAAGGGTGTCAGAAGCACATCAGGAAGGACAGATTTAAAAATTAAAGAAACCCAATGAAAACATGTTTATTATTAAATGAGACCACAAAGTATCCCGTTGTTTCTACCTTTCATGCTGACTTCTGAGTTGTTTGCTAAGTTAGTTTCATTTGAAAGCAGCTGCCAGCCATGGTCCTAGGATCAAAGGGTTTCTTTATCACTCTTTCTACTACCATGGTACCTCAACTTCCTGTCCACCTCAACCTAGGCTGCGCTGCCTGACTCTTCTGGATACGATTCCTTCTCCTGTCAGGACCTTTGGCATCGATCAGCCTTCTCCCTTCAAAGACATCTGATCTCTTGGTTCTGAACATTTTCTCTGGCTGTCCCTGAGGCCTCCCCATTTCCTCCCTCCTGCCTTCCCTAGCTTCTTTTTAAGTTCCACCCAAAATCCCACGTTCTACAGGAAGCTTTGCCTGACCTCCCTGGCTTCCACTGCCTCCCCTCTCTTAAATTACTTCCTATTTATCCTATATATGTTTTGTTTGTACGTATTTGTTTATGTGTTGCTTCTCCCCCATTAGATTGTCAGCTCCTTGAGGGCAGTGACTGTCTTTTGCCTTTGTGTGTGTGTGTGCGTGTGTGCGTGTGTGTGTGTGTGTGTGTGTGTACCCCCAGTGCTTATCACAATTAAGTATGGACTTAACAAATGTTTGTTACTTGATGGCACCGTTTTCCCCCAATCCACACAGTGGTACCATGCACATATTGAAAGGCCATTATATTTCACCCTAATAATAATACACAACATTTATATAGTGCTTAATGGTGTGCAAAGCACTTTACACATATATGTATATATATGTGTGTGCATGTTATATATGTGTATATTGATCTCATGATATAATTTTCTTTTCCTAGTGTTATCTTCATTAGGTAAATGAATGAAAAAGCATTTATTAAGCCTTGGAGATAGACAAAAGTGAGCAAGTCCCTGCCCTTGTGGACCTTGTATTCCATGGGGAGGGGCATCACCTGTAGGGAATAATGGCTGGAAGGTTTTTTGGTATGAAAATTCCCAGGGATGGTTTTTGAATCAGAGGACCTGGGTTCAAATCCTGTCATTTACTACCTAGTAACCTTTGACAACTCATTTCAGCTCTCTGGGCTTCAGTCTCCTCAGCTGTACAATGGAAGGGTTGGACTCGATATCCTCAGAGATCCCTTCTAGCTTGAAACCAATGAGCCATGCCAAGCACTTTGCCAACCTCAATGTTCTCTATATGGCAGCAATTTTAATTGAGAAGCAGCCAGCCTGAAACCAGGAAGACCTGAGTTTGAATGTAGCCTCTGACACATTCTAGCTGTAACCCTGGGTAAGTTATTTAATCTCTCCATCCCCTACCAGGGGTGGGGAACCTGTGGCTTTGAGGCCACATGTGGCCTTCTAGGTCTTTGGGTGTGGCCTTTTGGCAGAGTCCAAGTTTTACAGAACAAATCCTTTTATTAATGGGATTTGTTCCGTGAAGTTTGGGGGTCAGTCGATGGGCTGCATGTGAGGACCTAGAGGACCATAAGTGGTCTCAAGAGGCCTCAGGTTCCCCACCCCTCCATCTCTAAGGCTATAAATTGTGGTCAATTTTTTTTTTCATTTAGGAATTATCTGTGCCTATGAAATGACAAATCCAACTCCTTTTCTTATTTTACTTTTATTATTATTTGGCAAAGAGATTTATGGCCATATGTAGGGACCTCTGAAAATCTTCTTTGCTGGTGGTCTTCACCCTGTGGCTGGATGGACACCTGTCAAGGGCCATCTTAGGGAGCTGCTTCTTCCCAGTAGGGCAGAACTCTAAGCCTACTTTATCAGGTTGGTTTTAGCCTTGATGTTGTATGTAATATAGTTAGGATATGTACTTACTATTTTGAGGATGCAACAGGGATCTCTGAATCGAGCAGAAAAGCCAGAGGGAATTGCCTGAGGCTCAGGATGGGGACGCACATTGCCTTGGGTTATCCAGCAAGTGTCACAGCAGGGAATTTTAACCTGCTCTCCCTAGCTCCAATCCCAGAAGCCTTCTGCCTTTTCTATAACTGCCTTTTCTCATGTCCATGATATTTGATTTTTTTTATCTTGCAAAATGTATTTATGTTGATTTATTTTTAAAATGTAGTCATCTCTTACTAAGCAACCAGAACATGTTAGAGACATTCCCAGTCCTTCTAGAATTTTAGTGAGATTTTTTTGAGAGCTGCTATTCCCTCCATTATTAATGTTTCTAATTAACGGCGCTAAGACTCAATTTGCCCAATGTTAAAATATTTGGTGCAAAAGATTTTATTTTAATAGTCAAAGAAGTTCTGGCTAAATCTCAAAGAACTGATTTATTGATTTGGGGAGATTGGATAGGGAGAGAGTGGTCTGGATTGGTAACTTCATTCATATAGTTACCTGAGGCCCAGGAGTGAGATGATTTGTCCACTGTCACTTTGATAGTATGGCGGGAGATGGACTAGATATTCATGCCTCCGGGGAGGGCAGCTCCCTGTGGATAATGCCACACTGACTCTCTCTGATCTCAAATTAATAAAACACACCTCAAGTAGTAGGAGTGTCCCATTGGCAGTCTTTGGTGTGTGGAATTTCCAAAAGAGCAATTCTTACTGTGCCAATGACCTCCTCCTTAGCAAATTTTTGGTGAAAAGAGCTATCTTTACCTTTAAGAATTATTGAAATATTTTCTCCATTATTTTTGGGACTTTGAGATTTAACTCAAACACCCCTTTCATTATATAACCTTTCCTGATCTTTGATCTGCCTTCCCATGACCATCTTATATTTGTTATTATATATTTTTATTATATTTACATATTACATTGTATATATATTGGGTCTTGTGCTATATATAGGTATCTTGTCTTCCTCAGTAGACTGTAAATTCCTTGAGGGCAGGAATCAAGTGCTTAGCTCATTTCCTGGCACATGGTAAGCATTTAATAAATGTTTGTAGAATGATTGAACTGCTTAGCTCAACCATGTGGTAATTCCCAAACTGGAAACATTAGGTACTATACCAAGGGTTACATTATGCTTTCAGTGTGTTATGAAGCACCTACAAGAAGCAGCATGGCATAGCCAATATAATAGCCAAATGGCACAGCCAATATAAAGCTGACTTCAAAACCAGGAGACCTGGGTTCAAGTCAAGCCTCCGAAACCTGCTTCTAGGCTGAGCCTGGCAAGTCACTTAGCCTCTCACTGTTTCAGGCAATTCTCTAAGACTAACTTAGAGAGCAGGTATAAACCTGCAGTAGTGGACAGACTTTCACCTGGGAGGTCCCTGTCCCAATCACCGGTCCAGGCCCAATTCTTATTAAGTACCTGCTATATCCAAAGCCCCACTGTTAGCCAAAGCAAAATGAAGCAGTGATTGCTCTCATGGAAATCGCATTTAAAATATCCTCATTCAGAAGAACAGTTGGCACGTTTTTGAAGAGGTTGCCTTTTTTCCCTTATAGCTTAGGGTCATAGATCTCATCAACCATGAAACTACCCACTCCAGTACATAGGGCCATCACCACTACCTACCCTAGTCAAGAAGATAGGATGAACTAGGTTTCCCTGGGACCTGATAGAAGGAAGCTCAATTAGAGAAGACTTCCGGGGCCCATTTTCTCAGACATTGTCCCTTCTGACATTATCCTCCTCATGTTATCCAAAGACAACTAATCATAGTGAAGCTCCAAGAGGTGCCAGGGAAACACATGACCTTGCTCTTTCTGTTTGCTGTATTTCGATTCAATGGAGCTCATTCCCAGCTTTCAACTTACTGCTAGAAAGTACCATTGATATGAATAACCATATGGAGGATATTGTACCCATCTTCAATGTGACTAAACTGTCAAAATAGTTGAATTTACTTGATTTGTGTAGGTGTTTCTTTAGCATTTTCTGCAAGATTCCACCCCCCTCCCACTTTTCGTCCTATTTAGTACAATTTGGACTAGTCAATTTGGATCCATTGCTAGCCCCTCCCCCAGGATGGTGAATGATAGCTATAACCTGGCAGTATTGTCCTGGGCCTGAGCAATTCATCATTTCCCATAAATCCAGGGGCCGGGTGGTAGTGAGGAAGATGGGAGCAGGAGGGGGGGGTGTGTGTCTAGATTTGTAAAAATGATGTGCTGAATCTTAGGGTAACTCTTGTTTTCAGAGAGCTGATAATCAACCTGAGGATTTAAACCACATACACAGGCTAAAAGTAAAGGCAGTTGAATTCCAAATCTACATATGGGCAAGTGGGAGCTACTGTGATTTAAGCTCAAATCCATTAGTGCTGGGGTGTTCTGCCTCCACTAAGCTGTATGGGTACCCAGGTGTATTCTAAATGCCTTCCATATAATTCACTATTTCTTAATCATAAACCAAAGGAAATCATGCATCTTTTTTCTTTTAAAATTTTTTTTGGCCTAGGTAACATAGTGAACATGAATTTTAAAAATGATTAGAAAATCTCAATGCAGCAGCATGGGAAATGTCACAATTGACATGAGCTGTTAATGTGAGCAAAAAAGCAAGATCTGATTATCCAATGGCATCATTTCTAACTTAACTATAATTATTTTTAACTTTTACCTTTCATACGTTGTTTTCAGTTGAGCTGATAAATAAGTGAACCAAATCAAAACTCTTTCCTGACTATAACTCCAAAATGTGTATGTTAAGTAAATAAAATGTAGAGCCACTGAGTCTATAAATGGGAAGCAGCTAGGTTTAATGGATGGAGTCGTAGACTTGGAGTCAGCAAGACCTCAATTAAAATATCGCCTCTGATGATTTCCAGGTATGTGGCTCTAAGAAAATCACTAAACTTCACTGAGTCTCACCTTAAAAATGGGCTGATAATCTCCCTAGTATCTCCTTCATAGGGCTGTCACAAGGCCTAAATGAGATAATATATGTAAATACTTTATGAAACTTGAAGTGGCACACAAATTCCACTTTATTGTTAGATTTCACAAGGGAAGACGTTATTTGACATCCCTCTAGTACCAAATATCGAACACATCTATTTTGGGGGCTGAAGTGACCTAGCTTAGCCTCCCATGTTGGGAAAACAGTGGCAATGAGGAAAGCAAAGAAATGGCTCCCCAAACATGCCTTTGGAGAGGGTTTGTAGACGTTATCTCTGAGGACTGCTTGTGAACCAATCAGCCAATAAATGACAAGCATCAGGTGCTTATAATGTTTGACATATTGGACTGAGCACAGGAGATACAAAGAAAGACAAAATGGTCCCTGCCCTCCAGGAGCTGACTTTCTAATGGAATAGACATGTAAAATAAACAAGGACAGGTAAGATACAAACAGAGCAGATATGGAAGGGATCCTTCCTCTATCACGCATAATCCAAGGGAACAGCAGAGACCCAGGTCATGTGACCTATCGAGCTCTGAGCTTGGGCATGGTCACTTTATACTTAGTTGTTCATTTGCGTAATGAAAATGTCAGCCTATAGGGCCTCTAAGGTCCCATCAAGCTGTGAATCTGTGATCGGTTTTCCATAATAATAACATTCAACTGCTAGTGTTATGAACAATGGAAGGGAAAAGTGGAATTCATTCCAGTTCTTCCATCTTTAAGGGTACCTTAGAAATACAGCATACTTCTGATGCTCAGATGGCTTTGTGACCTCAACATCAGCCTTCCCACCAGTAATGAAGATAGCCACTCATCTGCAGGGCTTTATGGCATCTTAAAAATTAATGCTTCCTTTTAAATCTCCTAAAGACCATTTTCCAGTTTTGCAGATGAGAAATCTTTGTCACTGAATGGGTGACTTTTCTAAGGCCCTGCAGAGTATTATTGATGGAAATGTCTCTTGTATTCTGCAACTCTCTCTCCATCACACTGTGCTCCTTTTCCAAGACACCAAAATTCAATCAATGGTAACATATTCATCAGAGAGAGGCATTTACTCTTTTTTATTTTGAATCAGGAACTGATGAGGTCAGTGAAGAGAGATAGCCAGTCCAATAATGTTATTTGACAAAGCCTACAATAGAATTCTTCCCTTCAATTGATATGTGGAAAGGGGAAAGTAGACCTTAGAAACTAGACTTAAAAATATAAACCTTTCTGATTAGGTAAAAAGCACAAAAGAGTTTCTCATGGGATGTTGGATGTAATTCAGTGCTCTGTAGAAGACTCTTCACATTGAATAGATGCCTCCCATAATCACAATAATGATACTAAAGTCAATGATTACAGTCATAAACACATCCTTATGGGGCATGAAATTTTCTCTTTACCTTTATTTTCAGAAAGAATGAGGGAGTGGTAGATTCATTCTTTAGGGGAACAAAGGAGGTTGGAGAACAGGAAAGATAGAGAGATGGCAATGTGAAATCTTCTTTATACAAACATGTCACAACACCAGAAGATTTTTTCACTATCTTTAGTGTGCTGAGAATACAACCCCCAGCCCTTGTCTTACCCTCCCTGACAATAACTTGGGCTTGTAGGAAAGGTTGCCAGATCTGATTTGAGTGTTCTGCTGCTATTTTAGTATCATGTGATAGGGTTGGGGGAGCAGTGTTGGGTAGGGAAAAGAGGACTGGCTTTGGGGTCTTAGGACTTGAGTTCAAATCATGGCTCTGATGCTTAACTACTCAAGTGACCGGAGACAAGACAGAAACAGTTTTGGCCTCAGCTTTCTCATCTGTAGAATAAGAACGTTGGACTAGATGATCTCTAAGCTTCCTTCTGGCTCAAAGTCAATGATCTTATTAAAGGGAAGGGGTAAAGCTGGCCAAGAATCTCAGATTCCTTAAGACATCTAAAAAATTAATTTTTACCACCAGTACTCTTAATGCATGACCTCTGTCCCATGACTAACAATTGACACACTGTTGGAGGGACTGAACTACACCGATATTGACATTCTTGCCATAAGTAAAACCAAAAGGCACAAACTATCCCTAAATTGAACACTAGCTTGCATGCTTTCCTGAGAGAGCTGAATGGGAGTGGAAGACTCGGTTTCATCATGTGCCCAAAAAAGACTAGAAGCATCATTTTATGGGTCAGTCAGTCATTTTGCCTTGTTGTGTTTATTATGAACTTTTTACTAAACAACCTACTAAGAAAATAATTTCAATTCACGCACCAACGTTTATCAGAGAGAATGGAGAAAAACTCTATGGCAGCTAGCTGGCACTGTGGAGTGTTGGACTTGGAATCAAGAAGACCCATGCTTAATCCTGCCTCAGACACCTATTAGGTGACCCTGGGAAAGTCACTTAATCTCTCTCGGTCTCACTTTTCCTCATCAGTGAAATGGGAATAATAATAGCACCTACATCCTAAGGGTTGTTATAAGTATCAAATGAGATAATATATGCAAAGTGGTTTGAAAACTTAAAGTGCTTCATAAAAGTTAATTTCATGAGATCCTCCAAACTGTATAATTTCCTCCAGAGAAATTATCTGCCAGCAGAGTTGACAAATGACACATCTGTTACATTGTTGTTTGTCTTCAGGTTCTGTGACATGATTATAAGTCCTCTGAATGAGAGAGATCTGTTCCCACAGTTAGGGGATAGGGCTGTAGGGAGAAAGGGATGCTGAGAGAAAAGCTTGTTGGCTGTTTCTGGTAGCTTCTGGTGGTGTTTTCTACTTCCTGTGGTGATGGAGCACATTCTCCTGCAGCCCTGTCATTTCTTGTGGAAACCATCAGGCACAAATTGGTGATGAGGCATGGGTGCTAAAATTGCAAAGCTCATATTTAGTTCGGAAGGGGGAGCCCACACACCCCTGGTTGGGGCGATTGTCGTCTGACCGTTGCCCTCCTCAGTGGATGAGCATCCATAGCTGTAGCTCATGCTTAGCTGGAAGGACAAGATTGGTTTTCATGTGTGAGGCAGTTGTCGCTATATTCGGGAATAACCTTTCTTCTTTGACACCTTTCGGGTGGTGGATGTTGCTGAGTACTTTCCAGCCTAAGCTGGGCTGCTCTAGAATGAGGAATGACCTTCTCTGTTGAGTCTGGCCTTACATTAATAATCATGATAAAAGATGAAGGATTTGGATATTTGATTTGTATGGAATAGGAACTCAGAATCATTAGATCATAGAGTTAGGAAGCAGCTTAGAAGTCATCTAACCCATTCACTCAACCCCCTTTTTGGTGTAAGTAAAGGACAGCAAGGAAGCCAAAGAAAGTCACTTAAGTTTTGGGCCTCATTTTTCTCATCCAGAAAATGTGGGGGTTAGACTTGATCTGTAAGGTCCTTTCTAGCTTTTAATCTATGATCCTATGGTCCTTGTACAGCTTAAGTGATCTGACCAGAGTCCTACAGGTTCTGAGTGGCAGAGTCAAGATCAGCTCCTCTGACTCCAAGATTAATGCTTTTTCCATTAAATCACACTCTTTCCCACCCCCCACCATATACCAGCCATTGTTAGTAAGGTTCCAACAGCATCATCCACTTTTCCATTGTCTATAGGGTCACTTACAGTTTGTTTTTGTTTTTACTTTTCTGAAATAAAATAATGCACCACTGGGAGAATGTCAATATCATGTGAATGGGCCTTTACAGAAGCAAGAAGCTTGGGATTATTGAAATCACTGTTCATCTTCTAAAATATAATCTATCTCATGTTCCTGTTCGTTCCTAGGACTAGTTAATTGCCTACCCAAGGCATAACGTGTTCTATCTCTCTCTCTCTCTGGACTGCCTATGCAACTTCACATTTTAATATTTGCAACATTCAATTTCATTCACTTTGTGATGTTAGCATGGGTGATTAGGTTTCGGTGTTTTAATTGACCGTAGATTTAATCAAGAAAGTTGTTATTTTTCTGACTGTGTAATAAAGGATGAATTGGAAGGGCAAGAGAGATAAAGCAGGAAGAAGAGTTTAGGAGATTTGGGCAGTCATTCATAATGGTGCTAAAGAGTCTGGTACTAGGGTGATAGTTGTGAAAATAGAAAGGTGGGGAGAAAATCAGAGATGAAAGGGATTACAGAGGATATTTGCTCCAATCCCTACTTCTAGCATGAATCCCTACAACAATGAAAACGACATCAACAACAACAACTACTACTACTATTACTACCACTTCTACTACTACCACCTAGAATTTATATAGTACTTACAGTATTTTCCATATGTAATTCATTTTATCACTGGGACTTTGTTCAGGCATGGGTTGGATTACTGCTAGTACACTGTACTATGATTTATGTCTCTTGTTTTATGCCTTTCATTATGGCAGTATTGAAGAAATCATCAAATGATATCACTCCCATTGTAGCACTTGTCAGGATATTCCATGATTTTAATATATGCATGGGAGATAATATGCTTGAGTATAGACTTAAACTCTTGTGCCTGGTCTACCTATTCAATTAAAGAAAAATCAACAAATAAAAGAAATTGTGAGATCTTGCTTATTCTACACCTCTTAGTTCTACTAATATAAATATGTGGACTAATGTAGAGACTACTTATTCTTTTCTCATTTTCATCAAAGGATACTCTGTATGTGTGCTAATATGAGCCACATCTTTTCAATCATTCTTTTCCTTCCTTCCTTCCTTCCTTCCTTCCTTCCTTCCTTCCTTCCTTCCTTCCATTCTTCCTTCCTTCTTTCCTTCCTTCCCTCTTACTTTCCCTCCTCTTGAAAATCAGTCCTTGCATTCCTTTAAAACTCTTTCATCTCTAGGATGAATGATTTTTTCCCTGTATTTGGACACATCCTACTGCTCTTTCTGACTTCATCCTCTATCATCTCATATATTTGGATACTGATTAGATAGAAACCAAATGTGGATGTGTCACTGTCATCATTGATAAGAATAGTTGACTAAAGAAATTATAGCACATCTGTTTATTTCACTATAATTTATAGTGATTCTTCCCTTGTTTTCCAGTATATAAATTCCCTTTGGAAGAACTGACTTAGCTGGAACTCTAGCCATACTTAGATGTGTTTATCACTGTTTTCTCCCTTTTAGTGTATTTTCTCTCTCTTGTGCGAGGATTCTTCTCTTGATCAACCATAGTGCTCCTCCATAGTGTTTGGGAAATGAGTTTGTCCTTTAAATTGTCATTATGATTGACTTTTTTGTGACTCTGTTTGGCAAGGTGATCTGCAAAGAACTTCAAGGCAGAAGGGCCACAAAGATGCAGTCAGCTAGGGGTACTGTGGAAGAATTATGGAGAAGGGAAATTAGTGTTTTCCAAGAACATTAACTACTTAATGGAGGAAGCCAAGTCCTGAGTACAAATCAGGAGCTTCTGGGATTGGAATCAGTGTCAAGCCTTTTTTTTTTTTTAAACCAGATCAAATAAGGGACTGAGGATACCTCTGCTGACAGCTAAGAATCAAGGATGGTAGCCAGGAATTAGCACTGGGTCTGACAATGTGACAGATCATGAGTGGAGTCATGGGTCACAGTCAGTTTTGATGGTTAACTATGGGCCCAGCTGTGGTTTGATGGTCCCATAAGAGTTTTTAGGTCCCTAGATTTTGCTTCCTCTAGTTCTTAAAGGGACACAATTGGGCTGAGCTCCCATGCAAATCCTGATAATAGGGACTTAGAGATTTATTTTAGAATCTGAGATGTCTGTCACATTCTACAGTTCTTGCCTGGAAGTACTTTTGCCACACAAAAGCTGTCAGGCGGCTTTATTTTCTTTGATGGAGTCACACTACTTCTTTTGTAAATGCCTGAAGGATGCATTGTTTAAGTTTCTTTTTAAAAATAATTTATTATGCACTTAACTTGAAGCAACAAACCCCAGCAAATATACATTTGCAGCAGTTTGCACTTAAAAATGAATTTCTTCATGCAATGTGTCCATAACAGCTGATTATTTACACCCCCTGAATCTTTTCCCATTCTCTTGGTGTTTATTCATTGTTGTATTTATTGCAATCATTTTTCTTTTTAGGAATAGAATTTTGAAAGACCTATTTCTTGTAGTAATGCAAAGGAAGGAAAGCAGAACTAGTAGAATAGCATCACGCCCCCATTGCTATCTCTATTTTTTTTACCATTTTTTTGCTGCAGATTTCTTCACATGAGTCTTTATAATCTTTACATAAATCATGTTTAATTTTAAATTGTATTGATATAGCATGGCCTCTTCATCCATTGCTCAACTCTTGGACATTTAGAATATCCTGTAAAATAATACAAAATGCCACTATAGATATTCTTGAACCATTTCTCCTATTTTTTTTTATGACAATGCTATTAGGTTATATTCTAAAAATAGGATTATTTGACCAAAGGATATAAATGTTTTGAGTACCTTCAGATCACCTTCCAAAAAAGATTGTGCCACTTTCCAATTTTACCAGCAACATACCTGTTTTTCTACTACCTGGTCAGTGGTGCATTTCATCAATTTTAGTCATTTTGCTAATTGTATATGTGTGAACTGGTACATCAAGATTGTTGCAATTTCTGTGTTCTGATTTGTGAATATTATATTCTGGTGGAACTTACACATTCCCAGAGGGCAGATCTCAGTTCACTTTTATTTATATTTCAGTGACCACTCCATTAGCCTAGGGAGGAATACAGGTATGGCTGGCCTGGACCACCTCCATCATTATTCCTTCCTAATCCCTTCCCCCATGGAGATGGCACAGTGGATAGAATGTTGGATTTGGTGTTAAAAATCCCTGGCTTCAAGTTTTACTAGTGGTGCAATCCTAGACAAATCACTGAGCTTCCTCTATCAAATGAGGATATTAATGTCAAGTCATGTCAACAAGTATATATTAATAGCTTACTATATGCCAGACACCATGCTGAGGGCTAGAAATACAAATACAAACAGAAAGAAAGTCTCTGCCCTCAAAGAGCTTACATTCTAATGCTCAAAGCCTACACATAAAATCAAGTTGAAATGAGTAAGGAAAAGGGAAAAAAGAGATGAAGGTGCCCACAGTGGAGCCAGGGGTGGTAAGTATAGACAATGTCTGGGTTGGTTGGGAGTACAGCCTAGGGAGGAATAAAGATATGGGTGGCCTGGCCCCCTCTTTAAAATGGAAGTTCTGGGAGAAACCAAGCAATCAGCAGGAGAGGCTGCAGAGATGGAGGGCACTTCCTCTGTGAAAAAGGGATAAAGAGGTTTCTGGGGCACTGGAAAGAAAATCCAAGAGTCAGATGTGCAGCCTGCAGAGGAATAGCATCTACTTCACAGGGTAATTGTAAGGATAGAATGAGATAATGCATTTTAGTGAAGCACGTTGCAAACCTAAAAGGGCTATATAAATATTCACAATCACTTGGATTCCTAACTGTCCTTTGGCCAACATTCGCCTCCTCTTTCTGTGATCTTGGATAAGAGCTTCTGTGGCTAATTTTTAAGGATCATTTATAAATTTGACCCAGAGACTCAAATGCTTGCAAATGGAGGTCAGACTCTGTCTTTTGGAAGCCTGCTTCTGCCCACTGAGGAATGAAGGTATTTTTAAGTCCTTAGCACATTTGTGGGGTTGACAAGAGCTACTGTGAATTTCTGAGGGAAATACTGCTTGTCTTTCTGTGGGGGATAGAGTGTGGGGTCAGAATTGTCTTCCTGCTAATTAGATGTTTGCACCCAACAAAAGAATCTTTAAGGGCCCTGTTCATTATACACTGAATGAGGAAGGTGCCAAATGCTGAGGACGTGAAGATTTCCATTGTACACACCAATGGCACCTTCTCAAGGGTGTTGTTATAGTTTGGCCCTTCTAAATGTGGAATAGAAGAAAGATTTCTGACCTACTATCAGCCTTTTAAATTATGTGACTGTGACCTCATTCAGACACACAGGTATGCACATACATACATACATACATGCATACATATATACATACATTGGGCCTTCACCCATAGCCTATACATGAAATTAAGAAATGACTAGTTGAATGAAAAAAACACACTCGCACACACATGGCCCAGTACATAGAGCACTGGGCCTGGTGGCAGGAGGACCTGAGTTAAAATCTAGCACTAGATACTCGCTGGCTGTGTGATCCTGGGCAGGTCATTTAAACTACTTGCTAGCAATACCTACCTCACAGGGTTGTTGTGAGGATCAAAGAAGATCTTTATGGGGCAGTTAGATGGTGCAGTGGATAGAGCACCAGCCCTGAAGTCAGGAGGACCTGAGTTCAAATCCAGCCTCAGACCAAACACTTGTCACTTACTAGCTGTGTGGCCCTGGGCAAGTCACTTAATTCCAATTGCCTAAAAAAAAAGATATTTATAAAAACATTTAGTACAGTGTTTGGTACATAGTTGGCACTATAGAAATGCTTATTCCTTTCTCTTGTCTCAGTTCAGTTATCTTTAAAATCAAGGGGCTGGAATAGGTGAGCGTTAGGTCCCTTCCAGTTTAAAATCAATAATCTCATGATAGTGAGCAAAACATTCTCCCTCTCTGATCCTCAGTTTCCTTATTTGTACAAGAGAGGATTGGACTGATTAACTATCTCTAAATCTATGATCTTATTATGGGAGTGAGGTACTTCACCTCTCTGCCCTCAGCTTCCTCATTTGTCAAAGAAAGGGAGGGACTAGATGACCCCTGAGATACCTTCCAGCCCTAAATCTACTGACTTCAGTAGGAGAGACCATGCCAGGACAAACAAGAGATCAATTACATTCTAAGTCCAAAGGAGGTATTAGGCAGGTGTCAGGAAACTATCTGTAGACACATTCCCTAAATTGTAGCATCTGTCAAGATGGATATACTCTAAATGGGAAGGAGATGACAGCTTATCCCGAGAGGCTTCCCTGGATCGCTCCAATTCAATTCAGTTTAGTTCAATTCAATACAACAAATACTTTAAAGCACCTATCATAACTAGATACTGTGCTCAGTAGTGGGGACATAAAGACAAAAAAAGAACATGAGAATGACCACAGCCCAGCTTTAGGAGACCTAAGCCCAGAGATAGCAAGATGGTCAGATAACTGCTCAGCCAGAAATTACAGGGAGCACTTTGCTGGCACTGGGTACAGCTGGTACTGATTGGCAAATGTCTTGTTCGTATGCAGTTCTGGGCCACAGTTTCAGGACAGAGAGGAGCGTTTCTGGTTGGTCAAAAGGGAACAGAATCCCTGGTCACAGTTCCAGGGCCCAGAGGAGCACTAGCCCTTGTGGCTGCAGAACAGGGGCCCTTTCTGGGTAAAGACAAGAGTACAGACCAGGAGAACAGTGCCCATACCTCTCCCAGGGTAGCACCACCTTGGAAACATGGAAAACTTGCAGATACTCAGAACTAGCTTTGAAAATGGCAGTACAGAAATGCATAAGCTTGGGACAGTACCTCCCCACTCCCAAGTGAACAAAGTCCCCATTTAACAGAAAAATTCGAAGTCAGGAAATGGTCTCAGAAAATGAACAAGCAACAGATAAGACTAAGACACAAACTCAGAAAAAGGCAATAATGTGAAAATTGCTACAAGCAATTGTACCAATTGGCTCACAGCCCAACAAGAATTCCTGAAAGAATTAAAGAAGGAGATAAAAGTGGTAGAGGAACAATTGGGGGAAAAAATGAGAGTGATGCAAAAAAATTATAAAAAAAATTAACAGTTTGGTAAAAGAGGCACAAAAATATAGGGGGAAAAGCATCTTAAAAAACAGAATAGGCCTAATGGTAAAAATTCACTAAAGAAAAGAATTCCTTGAAAAGCTGAACTGGTCAAATGGGGGGGGAAGCACAAAAGCTCACCGAAGAAAAATTCATTAAAAATTAGAATTGAGCAAAGGGAAGCCAATGACTGCATGAGACATCAAGAGACAATAAAACAAAGTCAAAGAATGAAAAAGTAGAAGATAATGTGAGACATCTCTTTAAAAACAAAACAAAACAAAGTAAAACAAAACAAAACAAAATAAAACAAAAACTGACCTGGAAAAAAATTGAGGAAAGGTATTTAAAATTTACTGAACTACCTGAAAGCCATGATAAAAAAAAAAAAGACAAAAGATGTCATATTTCAAGAAATTATACAGGAAAACAGCTCTAATATCTTAGATCCAGAAGGCAAAATAGAAATTTTTTTTAAAAAAATCCATATACTACCTCCTTAAAGAGATCCCAAAATGAAAAAGCCCTCAGCATATTATAGCCAAAATTCCAGAGCTCTCAGATCAGGGAGAAAATACTGCAAGTAGCCAGAAACAATTCAGATATCACAGAACCACACAGAATCACACAATATTTAGTGGTTCCCATGTTAAAAGAGGGGAAAGCATTGAATATATGATATTCCAGAAGGCAAAGGAGCTGGTATTACAACCAAGAATAGCCTACACAGCAAAACTGGTTATAATCCTTTAGGGGAAAGTAGATATTTAATGAAATAGAAGACTTTTAAGCATTCCCAATGAAAAAACCAGAGGTGAATAGAAAATTTAACATTCAAACAGAAGACTCCCGAGAAGCACAAAAAAGTAAACATGAAAAAGTAATCATAAGGAACTTGGTAACTGTTTACATTCCTCTATGGGAAGATGACACACATAACTCCTGAGAACTTTATAATTTTAGGACAGTTAGGAGGAGTCTACATAGACAGAGGGCATAGATGTGAGTTGATTACATTGGTATGATCTCCAAAAAAAAAAAAATGAAGGGGTGGGAAAAACAAATGCATTGGGAGAAGGAGGAAGGGACAGAAAGAATGGAGAAAACTTTCTCACATAAAAGAAGTATGCAAGGAAGAGATTTTGCAGTGGAGGCAAAAATGAGGGGTGGTGGTGGCAGGAAGTGCTTAAACCTCACTCCCATTGGAATTCATTTAAAAAGGGAAGAAGATATATATTACATATGTGTGTGTATATATATATATATATATATATATATATATATATACACACATACATATAGATATATCTACATATATATCTATCTATGTGTATATGTTTGTATACATACACACATCCAGTTGTGTATAGAAATCTATCTTACCCTTACCTTATCTATCCTACTTAGGGAAACATGAAGAGGAAGGAAAATAGAAAGTAGATTAAGGAAGGCAGTGATTAGAAGCAAACCAGACTTTTGAGAAGTGATAAGATAAAAAGAGAGAATATAGGATAGAGAAAACACAGTTAATGATCATAACTGTAAATGTGAATGGAATAGGCTCATCCACAAAATGGAAGTGGATAGCAGAATATATTAGAAATTAGAATCCAACAATATTTATTTTTACAAAAGACACACTTGAAACAGAAAATACACACAGAGTTAAAATAAAGGGCTGAAGCAAAATCTAATATGCTTCAGCTATATAAAAACAGGCAGGAGTAGCAATCATGACCGCAGACAAAACAAAAATGGACCTAATTAAAAGAGATAATCAGCTGAAAGGTACCATAAGCAATGAAGTTTTATATATATATATATATATATATATATATATATGTATACATGTATATGTATATGTATAATTTACAGCCAGTTTCTCTGATAGAGGCATCATGTCTCAAATATATAGAGAACTGAATCAAATTTATAAAAATAACAGCTATCCCCCACTTGATAAATGATCAAATTGTATGAACAGGACATTTTCAGAAAAAGGAATCAAAGCTATCTATAGTCATATGAAAACAATGCTTTAAATCACTATTGATTAAACAAATGGAAATTAAAACAATTCTCAGCTACCACTTCACTCCTATTAGAAATGACAAATCCTGAGGGGATGAGGGAAAATAGGTACATTAATGAATTGGTGGTGGAGTAGTGAACTGGTCCAACCATTCTGGAGAACAGTTTGGAAGTAGGTCCCAAAGGCTATAAAACTGTGTATGTCCTCTGACCCAGCAATACCACTACTTGGTCCGTATCTCAAAATGATCAAAGGAAAAGGAAAAGGACCTATATATGCAAAAATTTTCATATCAGTTCTTTTTATAGTGGCAAAGAATTAGAAATTTAAAGGATGCTCATCAACTGGGGAATGGCTGAACAAGCTGTGGCATATGATTATGATGGGATACTAATGAGCTGTAAGAAATGATGAGGGAGATTTTCATAAAAAAATCTCAAGACTTATATGAACTGATGCAAAGTGAACTGAGGAGAACCAGGACATCATTGTGTACAGCAATGTTGTAATGATTATCAACTGTGAAAGACTTGGCTACTCTGATCAATACAGTGATCTAAGACAATTCTAAAAGACTCATGAAGAAGAGATACTATCTGCCTCCAGGGAGAGAGAGAGAACTGATGAATTGTGAGTGCAAATTGAAATACGGTTTTCTCACTTTATTTTTCTTGATTTTTAAAAATATGGCTAATACGGAAATATGTTTTGCAGGTTTTCACATGTATAATTGATATCATATTGTTTACCTTCTCAGTGGGTAGGGAGAAGGTGGGAGGGAGAAAAAGAATTTAAAATTCAAAATTTAAACAAAAAAGAATGTCAAAAATAAATATGTATTTTTAAAAAGTAACAAAAAAAGACAAAAAGGAGTCTGAATTTAAGAGTCAGAAGGAACCTTCGCAGCCATCTAGGTCAACCCATTCTAAAGTATGGAACAAGTCATCATCTGGGCTCTGAGTAAAAACAAGCAGTCCCTGTCCTTAAAGGGCTTTCATTCTTCTTTGTTTGTGGCAGCATGCTAGCCAAGCCCTTCCTCACTTGGATGCATCTATGGTGCAATGGAACCATATACTGAAATGATGGACAGCCTTGCTTAATATCTAGATGAGTCACTATTATGACCTAGACATTTATTTTGGAGAGGCAATTGGTTAGATTTAAGTGTGAAATCTAAATCAAAAATATTCCTTGGGAAGTGCTCAGTGGTCCATGATGTTTTCAGTTTTAACTCATGGACTTTACACTCCTAGGTAATTTCCACCTCTCAGAACTTGAGTCACAGCAGGCTACCACATATCATAAATGTTTAGGGAAGAAAGACATGGGTGAGTTGGAAGGAGGAAGCTGGCATCCAATTCTTTCCGAGTCATAAAATGGTAAACTGACCAAAATCTCATCACTTATTTCTGTCACATACCACAAAATAATGTCATTGTTTCTTGTACAAGTAATAAAAATTGGTGTATTTCAGGTGTGCAATAACTATAATGGGATGTTCTGAGGTGGTATGAATAAGCCTCTTCATTTCATGAGTAAGCACATATGCTATATTTCCCAAGAAATTCAACTCAATGAATCACTTTTCACTGTATGTGGAAGGTCCCATCCTCTATTCTGCTGGACAGAGGCTGTGCTATGGAAAGTAGGAAAGTGGGCTAGCTTTGATTTGCAATCAGAGTGCGAATGTGCCCACTTCATCATTGCCTGCTTCCGGAGATGACATTTTGCATTTGACATAAAAGGTCTGCCCCATAAAACAATATACAAAGTGCTCTAGATTTATCACAAACACTTGTTGCAATCTCTTTTCCCATCCAGCTTTGGAACAAGACAAACTGACTCACCTAAAAACATAATTATCACAAAAATGCTAAAACTTCAGGCCATTAAAAAAAATCCAGATTTCTGTCAGTCACTGAGCTAACCATTTTTGGTTGTAAGTAAGCTACTTGAGGGGGCAGACATTGTTTAATTTTTGTCTGTGTGTCTCCAGTACCTACAGTGATGCATGGCGCATAATAGTTCAAACATTTGTTGACTGAAACACCCAAGGATTCAAAATTACATTGTCAAAGCATTAAATGACTACTGGCTTATTCCACTGCTATCCATCTGAGCTGTGTGTCCTTAAAAAAATTAAGGTTTGAAAGTGTTGTGGAATGCCATTAATTTTAGGCTTCTGACAAACTCTTAGGTATTAGGGAAATACCTTTCTCCATCTAGGAAATGTGGACATGCTATTCCATTTTGCCTCATGGAAAAACAGGAAAAGGGTACCAACCTACAGTGATAGTGGTGTGTGGCATTGGCCCAATCATCTGAAAGGTCAAGAGGAGGAAAAAAGAGGACTAGATTGCCTTTGTGGTTGTTTTATTGCACCAAGATCCATCTCTTCCCAAAATGCCATATGGATTTGATTCAAGCGCTATCACAATCTCTGAAGAACTGGAGAGGGTATTGAGAAGGTTTGTGGTGAGCCTGAGTAGCATGCAGTATATTAAAATTACTCATACCAAGGCAAAGGCAGCATAGTATTGTCTTTAGAGAGCTATCTTTGCATTCGAGAAGTCTATGCTCCATCCTGGCTATGTGACCACAGGCAAGTTCATTAAACTCTCAGTGTATCAATAGCACTTTTCTAAGACTAAGATTTGCAGAAGAGCTGATGATCTGCAGTGGCCGAAAGAGTCTTTTCCCTGGGAAATCCTTATACTAGTGAAATCAAACTCAGGTCAAGGTTTAAAAGTCTGTCTATCTATCTATCTATCTATCTATCTATCTATCTATCTATCTATCTATCTATCTTTCTAAGTCCTGTGCTCAGCTCTATGGAAATAAATACAGATTTAGTCCCTAAACCTTATCCCTTTTATTTTCTGACAGGCCCTGAATACTCAGGAGGGCAGCTAGAATCTAGGGTTAAATTCTAGCCCTAACCCTAACCCTAATTGTGTTTCAAACCTTCATGTTAATACTTTAAAAAGTCCTGCAAATAGAAGTGTAAGCAGAAGCACAATGAGACAATTTGCTAATGAATTATTCAGATTTAGCATTAGGCTTGGCATTTACATTTGAAAATATCTTATTCTTTCAATTTCCTATCATTTTCATTTTTTTTTTATCCAAAGGATTGCTTTAAATGTGTTTCTCTCACTTTTTTTGTTTGTTTTTTGGCCTCTTAAGTTTTCATGCTGGCTGGTTTCTCTCCAAAAGCATAAATATTATTAAAAGTCCTAGACCTATTTTAAGAATAGAGCCAAAACAAAGTTTATACTTGGCGGCTTTCTGTTTACTGATCAAGAGGAAGCTATTAACCAAATAAACACTTTGGAATGAAAATGAACGAATATAGTGATTGTCTAGGCCATCAGATTGTCAGGTCTATGATATGGAGTGTCCCAGCAGCACATTGCTCTAATGTACAGCAGAGGACATTTAAGACCTACCACAGTGCACAAATGGGAAGATGCCCAAGTATTCACAAATGCACAGGTCATAGCTGAGAAACCACACTAACCTTCATTACATTCAGTGGCTTGCTTGTTACCCATAATTCTTTAAATGAGATTTTTTAGAGGACAAACTTTAGGTTGAATCACAGCCAGTACTAAGAAAGTTCTCTGAAACATGGGATCCAAAAAGAAAGTTCAGTACTCTTGGAACCAGCATTGAATAAAAGCTGATGCAAATTTAATCTGTCTTTTCCCCAAAGGGATCTACCCATATGTGCTTGGATCAGATAGCAGTCTTTAGAATCATCATCATCATCATCAACAACAACCATGTAGGAATAGCTGGTTTGTTAATAGATTGTCAGCTGAGCTCCTAAAGATGTTACCCATGGAGGGCCTTTTGATTCTCCTCTTGAATCTTAGCCAGTTAACAGGCTCCATTGAGAGATAAATCAGTTGCAGTTACATCTGACGAAGTCAATGACATGAACTTGTTATCAGACTTCATATTGCTCATTTAAGTGATGAATGTTCACTCCAAGCATGTTTCTCTTGGATTCATACCTGCTTATCAATCAATAAACATTTATTAAGTGCCTATTATGGGCAGGCACTGTGGTAAGTATTGGGGATTCAAAAAGAGGTTTTGCTTTCCCTCTAGGAGCACAAATGCCCTAAGAATGTCCCTCATTCATTTTCCTTCTCTTTGGTGAAAATAAAAGGAAAAGGGTAGAAGGTGTACAGCCATCACTGCAGGCTGTAAATATTTACCACCTACTAAACACGCAGCATGGTATACTTCTGAAGTATACTTCTGAATCTTGCTGTATCTCACAGACTACCAGATAACAAATCTCTATACTACAAATGATGCCATGGGATGTACTAGATAAAGCATCAAATTCAAAATCAGGAGACCTGATTTCAAATCCCACCATATGGGTCCTGGGGAAATCACATCTCTTCTCAATGTCTTTGTATCTTTATCTGATAAGCAAAGAGGTTAGACTAAATGGCCTTTTAATTCCCTTCTGGCTCTATATCTATGATCAAACGATCCTATGAAATGTAGACCTCCAAACAGTCTAGACACAGCTAGATGGCACCATAATATGAGGGCTGGGCCCAGAGTCAGGAAGACCTGAGTTCAAGTTTGATATCAGACACTTCATAATTGTTGGACCCTAGGCAAGTCATGTAACCTCTACCCGTCTCAATTTCCTCATCTATAAAGTGGGGATATTGATAGCACCTACCTCCCAGGGTTGTTGTGAGGTTCAAAGAAGATAATTTTTACAAAACATTTTTTAAGCTTAAAATGATTTTATTTTTATTTTGGAGAATTCAACCATTCATGTAAACTGAACTGTTGCCCACAATTATTTGGACATGACATTTATCCATTAGAAAAATTAAGAACACAATTTTGATATATGTTAGCATATCAAATATCCCTAATGTCCAAGCTACATGGAGTGGCAAGCTCTCACAACTTGAAGATTTGACTGTGAAGAAGAAGATCTTGTGACAATGGGACAAGGTGTTTGGTGCCTCCTCAACGTCCTGTCTGCCCCTGGAATATTATGAAGAATGTTTTCAGGAAGCTGAGAACAGGCAAGCTCACACCTGCCTACTTCTATTCAACTGTAAAAAGTCATAATTTTACCCACATGGGCAAGAGTCTGTAGAACATTAAATGTAAAAAAGAATAATCACAGGAGAGTGATTCATTCTAAAAAAAAAAAAGATTAGATGAAAGAGAAGATACCAGCTTACTTTATAAAACACTTTAAAGGCTGTAATATGTTGTACATGTATTATCTCATTTGAGCCTGACAGTAACTCTGAAGGTGTTATTATTATTCTCAGTGTACATATGAATAACTGACACTCAGACCACTGAAGTGATTTGTACAGGCTAACGTGCGCAATGCACTCACTGTTCTTCCTTGCTAGACTCTTGTTTGTTGGAGAAGAAATGAAGAGCCAAGCAGGAGCAATGCAAGTCACGTGACCTTGGTATAATTTGATAATGAATACTGGGGAATAGGGAAATGAATACTGGCGAATACTGGGGAATAGGGCATAGTCTTTGTTGCCCTTCTGTGATGAAGTCTTAGTAAAATGTCTTGCTGGGTATCAACTGGTTGATTACATCTTTGACAGGAAATGAGCTCCGGTGAGAGAGCATCTTGGAGGTCCAAGATGCTGGCTCTAGGAGATGGCTTAGGCTTGGCCTCACCCCTAGTGCTTTTAGAAAGTCCCAAGTCATGAGAGTTTTATGAGTGTGCAGTGGTCAGTGCAGCATGGAGAACCCCAGTCTTTTCTGCCCTAACTACTTCCATGAGATCATAGGATCATAAGATTTAGAGCTGGGGGGGAGAACCTTAGGGCTTATCTGGTCTGACCCTTTCATTTTACACACCTGGAAACTGAGCAAGAGAGATGAAATGACTTGCCTACTGGAACACAGCAAATTAGAATCAAAGCCAAGAATGGACTTCAGTCTTCTGACTCTCCATCCACTGTTCTCCCTACTCTACCAAACTTCCTGGCAGATGTCTTATAAAGAAAGAGAAAAGGAATGTAGAATCGTACAAGAATAGTTACAGTTACTGATGCTTCTAATTTTCTTTGAGTCATGTGAATCCCTTTATGTAGAGTATCTCATGTAAGCCACGAGGGCATCATGCTGCCCATTTTGCAAACAAGTATTCCAAGGCTCAGAAAAGCGAAGTTACTTGCTGAGGGTCCCACTGTTTGTGAGTGTCAGAGGTGGAATTGAATCTCAGATTCTTTATGATTCCAAGCTTGGTGCCCTTCCACCATTCCAGCCTGTTTCTCATTTACCACCTAGCCTCTCACAGCTCTTATTCAATAAATGAGCCTTGGTCTTATCACCCACAAAGTGAGTACATGACCTCTGAGGTCCCCACCAGCTCTCAAGCTATGATCTTTGGATATACTGTGCATTGTAATGTGTCTAAACTGATTGGAGACACTTGGAAAGCTTCTATTGAAGTCTAAAATTAAAGTATTGGTCAGAATAAAGCCAATGACAAAACACAACACAGTTTAGCATCTCTAGCTGGGAAAGATCTTAGAGATCATCTGGTCCAAGATCTTCCTTTTAATGATAAAGTAAAGGGCAGCTAGGTGGCGCAGTGGATACAACACTGGCCCTGAAGTCAGGAGGACCTGAGTTCAAATCTGGCCTCAGACCAAACACTTGGCACTTATTAGCTGTGTGACCCTGGGCAAGTCCCTTAACCCCAATTGCCTAAAAAAAATACAGATGAAGTGACAGATGCAGAGATGTCACTGAGATGTCAACCTGAATCAACAAACACTTATTAAACACCTATTATGTGACAGGCACAGCACTGGGGATGCAGAAGTAAAAGGGAGTCCCTGCTGTCAAGGATGCCACAGATACCTTCATGGGGGAGGCAACAAGCAAACAATTATGTACAAGCAGGATATATACAAGAGAAATTGGAAATAACCAAGAGAAGGACAACGCTATCATACTGTGTGATCTTGACCATGTCCATCATATCCCTCTGGAACCAGCATCCCCTGGAGAATCTTAGGCCATGTGAGAGGACTTCTCTATTCTCTGAACTTCAGTCTAATCTGGAGTCTTCATTGACTCTCCACAGCCAACAATAGGTCCCAGCCCAAGTCCCAGTTGGTCATTGTTTGGGCCCTGATGGCTCAGAGTGAATGTAAATAGCAATTGTTTCTGTTTTGGCCAGAAATCCTGAGGTCTTCTGCCACCAGACAGGTTTTTTTTTTGTGACTAAATAAAAGAGGCCATTTTTTTGCCTCATTTCTTACCTAGCCTTAGTCATCGAAAGGACATTGCCTCAGTCAAACTGAAACCTGGGAAAGATCTTAGCTTAGAAAGACCAAGGTCTCTCATGGCACCTGGGGCCATCTCCAGTCATCCTGATCTGTGTATTACCACTGGACCCAGACGACTCTGGAGGAGAATGTGAGGCTGGTGACTTTGCACAGCCTTCCCTCACTTAATCCAATTCACTTACAAGTCATGGAGTCCCCTTCGTGATGTCATGGTCCTCTTTGAGAATGAAGGACAAACAACAACAACAGCTTTAGGCTGCCTGGTTGCTTCTTTCTAAGATTCCAATCATGTCTGCACCCACCGCCAATGTCCAGATCGTGCTTACCCAAACTTGGCTTCTAATGAGGTTTTTTTTCTCACTTTCCATCATTATGTAATGGCTTTCACTTACTCTCTCCTTTCTCCGCTCTGTGTTCTCACTCAGTGCAATTGAAGAAAAGCTTTGCATCATTCTGACCCTGGCAGGCTAGAGAGCGGCCATTTTCCTTCAAAAATGTCTGGATTTCCTTCTATGTGTGTTTTTGAAGTTAGGAGTCTGTAGGTGCTCCATAAGCAATCCTTATCGATTTCAGTAAAAGTTGTGCCTTAAATCCATGTTGAAATTTTAGCTTTATGAAGGTAGATAGTTCTTAATAATTGGGGTTTACAAAGAATCAGCTCTTAGAAAAAGTGACCTTGTCAAATCTTGTTTCCAAACTTCTGAGCCACCCAGGGAGATAACAGTTTTATTTAAACAGTCTGTGTAAAGTCCCTCCAGGATTCTTTTGCCCCTTATTCTCTTAGAATGACTCTATCCAGTAAAACAAACAAACAAACAAAAACAGTCAACACATTCAGACATCTCTGCCTCTGGCTCTGGCTTCAGCCACTGTGTAAAATTCAGAGTTCGACATTGACACAAACAACATAAAGGCCCTTTGTGGTCAGAGGTTTCAAAGTTCCAGAGGAAGAATTATTGATAGTAGGTAATGCTTTCCACCATGCAAAAAGACCCTTACAGATTTTTTTTTTAATGCTTCAAGTAGCTTAGAATTTGGTATTGCTGGATTCTGTAAAGGCTTGATAACTGACTTAGAAGTGTCACATTTGGCAAATGGGTACCTTGTTAATAACATTTGCTACCTGATTACATTATTGATTGGAGGAGAGACTAGAAACTTAATCATGTACTTAAGTGAACATAAATGGGAAAGACTAGGGATGTTTATTTTGGAGAGAACACTTCTGAAGTTGAGCTCATTGTCTCCAAGTTTTTGAAGAGTTTCTTCTAGAAGTGGGGTCAGCTGTGTCTTTCTTGGCCCAAGATGGCAGAACTAGGTAGATCAGTTGGAAGTTGCAAAAAGGAAGATATAGGCTTAATCAAGGAAAAGTTTTCCAACAATCCATCCATAAGTGGAAAGGGGCTGCTCTGAGTGGTGGTGGGTGCCCTTTCTCTGGAGATTTTCAAGCAAAGACTGGATGATAATCCATGGATATGCCATGCATGATATAGGCAGGGTATTCTATCTGGAGCCATGGTGGTCTGGACAGCCTACAAGGTCCCTTCCACCTCTGAGATTCTGTGAGTACATGATACCCCAAACACCACTCCTCTATTCACATGGCGCGTTTCTTTCATAATATCACAGATTTAGAGTTGGAAGGGACCTTAGAAGTCACAAAGTCTAATCCTTTCCTTTTATAGGTGAGGAAACTGAGATCTGGTGAGGTGGTTTGCCTATTGTCACACATAGGATAAGTGGCCGAATCAGTATTTGAACTCAGGTTCTATGACTACAAGCCTAGCAGACTTTCCACTATACCCTGCTGCTGATCAAACCTCTCCAATCAGTTTAGACACACCTGAATGGGATATTTATGTATATCATCGATCACAGACTTACAGCTGGTGGCAATCTTAGAGCCATGAAGTCTAACTCTCCTCATTTTATGTGTAGGGAAACTGAGGCTCAAATAAATTAAACGATTAGCCTAAGGTCACACAGGTAGCGAGTAAAAGAGAGGGGATTTGAACCCAGGTCTTCTGACTCCAAAACCAGTGTTTTCTCCACTATATCATGAATATAACATTGTTTAATCCACACTCTAAGAAATCTAAAAGTAATAAGAGGCTGATGCATTTGTTTCAGGTCAGAGTGACCAGGCCAAGGGAAAATTTCAAGTGTCTGTATTTCCAATTTAGTTAACACAGGCTTGCCCAAGACTTCTTCCAGTTACAGCATTCTTTGATTCAAGGATTCATTTGGAATGAGTTGCTCTGAGATGGCTCGTGGTGATGTATGATTGATCTCCAGTTTGTTGTGAACCTAGGGAGCAGAAACTCAGGAAGTCCCCACCAAGTTGGAAAGGCTTAGAGCACAGGCACCATGATGAGTTGCTGGGTGGCCATCCCAGGACCAGCCTAGCTCAATCTAGAGAGGCTCAGCACCAGGTTGGAGGCAGGGGGATGGATGTTTTTTCAAGAAACATCCCCTTGAAAGGAGGGATTGTGAGCGATCAGTGGAGGCTGTGCTTCCGCTGGACAAAAGTTACTTATGCCCAGTCTGAATGTCTACCTGAATCAAAACAAGAGTGTAGTCATGAAAATGCTGGCCTAGGCCTAGGCTTCCCTTTAAGCAGCTTCTTTCAGTGATTATGTTTCCTTTTCATGTTGTTGTTCAGGATAAAAAAAAAATTCTTCCCGCTCAAAGCTTTTCCACTAGGGAAGTGGAGCTGAGCTCATCTACTTGCATTCAATTAGTTTGTGAAATCTTATCTCTTCCACCAGTAGAAGGCTCAAAGAGAAGGCATTAGAACTTAGCAACAACAACATGGAAAGGGGAGGAGGAGTGGGCTGTTTTGAAGCAAATGATGACTCAGTTGAAAAGAACCCCCAAATCTTTTTGTTATTTTGTTTGCCTTTGAAATGTTTTGTTCTGAAAAAGTGGCTTGAACCATAGAAAAAGAATTGAAATGGGGATGGGCCTGAGGAAGAAGCCTCTCTTTGCTTTGTTTAAGCTGCATTGTTTTCCCATTTCTAACTCAGAGCCCACACTACTAATTGTTGTGCCCTAGGGAAGTACCAGAGACTGGGTCTGGAGCAGGCAGCCCCAAGTGTGGCCACAGTTAAAACAGGGAGACCCACTGAGAAGGGGCCAGATCTGCCAATCTAGAAACAATTCTTGAGTGCATTTACTAGGTGTCAGGTACTGTGCTAATCACTGGGGTCACAAAAACAAAAGCCAAACAGTTTCTGTCTTCAAGGAGTTGACATTCTAGCATGAATGGGTAGGTTGTAGGGAAAAAAAATCAGAATCATGGTTTTGGAATAGGAAGGTACCCAGAGGCTATCTAGCCAAGCTTCTTCCCTTGACATATAAGGAAACTGAGGCTCACAGAGAAAGGTTTGAACCAAGGCCCTCTGATCCCAAGGCAGCTAGATGGCTAAGTGGTTAGAACACTGGGACTGGAGTTGGGAAGACCTGAGTTCAAATTTAGCCCCAGACACTTACTAACTGGGTGAATCTGGGCAAGTCACTTAACCCTTGTTTGCCTTAATCCACTGGAGAAGGAAATGGCAAACCACTCGAGTATCTTTGTTAAGAAAACTCCACAGACAGTATTGGTATCCTGTGGTCCATGGGGTCACAGAGTTGAACACAAGTCAGCCACTGAGCAATGGCCTCTGACTCCACAGATCGTGGATTGTCCTCAGCACCTTTCTAGAACCACTGTTGGCAATCCTTGGAGGTGACGGAGTGGGAACCAGGTCTTGGCAGAGCAGGAGGTTGCACCAAACTGCCCTTTGATAGCTTCCTTTTAAAATTAATTACATATGGGCTGAGTAGTAGATGAAGAGCTAGCCTCTGTGTCAGGGAGCTCTAGACTCAAGCCACATCTCAGACACATGCTGACTGTTTGACTCTGCATTAGTCACAACCTCTCTTTGCCTTAAAAGAATCAAGTCAAGAATACAAATTTGATTCAATGACACTTTCCTCTTTGCCGTTCCATGAACAAAACACTTCTCTTAATTAAGGGCATTTTCTCTGGCTGTCCTTCATGCCTGGAATACTCTCCCTCCCCCACTCTGACTACTGACCTTCCTGGCTTCCTATGAGTCTCAACTAAGATCCCACTTTCTACAGGAAGCTTTCTCCAATCCTTAATTCTAGTGTCTTTCTTCTCTTAATTATTTCCTATTTATCCTTCATTTGGCTTGTTTGTATATATTTAAGTATGTTCTCTCCTTGAATCATTGTGATATTGTGAACTCCTTGAAGGCAAGGATGGTCTTTGTATGGCCTCAGGTCTTAGCACAATGCCTGATACACAGTAGGTGCTTAACAAATGTCTACTGGGGACTAAAATTTGCAGGATGGTTACTAGCTGCATTGACAAAGAAAATTCCATCACTTGGAGTTTCCTCAAAAATAGTTAATTTTTCATGTAGAAATCCTACCTGCTGATCTGATGTTTTTCTTTCTCTACTGACATCCTCCAGATGCTGTCAGCACAGTCCTAACGTTCAGCCATCACCAGATTCGGCACCTGGGACAAAGCTTTCATTGCTTGTCCTTAGTTAAAGTTTTGCTCACATTGCTGAACGTCCTTCAAGAATTTGCTACAGTGGTACAATTCTTGTTGTTGTTGAGTCATTCAGTCGTATCTGACTCTTTGTGACCCCATGGATGCCAGGCTAGGCCCTTCTAGCCTCTACCTCTCCAAATCTGTCCAGTAAGACACTACCTATCTTATATTAATAAACTCTTTGGATTTCACAAAGTCTCAAATACACATCCAATGATCCCCATCACCCCTTTTGTTAGTTATCACAAACTCCAAGATGGCAGTTACCTCCTCTCAAAGTCCCAGCCATTTCTATTAAGCCAGCCTGTCCCTTGCTGTCTTGAGGAGCTCTCACCACTATGACTTGTTCTCCTCTCCCATCTACCCCTGCCCTGCCATTTTGCTTGTTATGAAACCATCCATTGGAAAATTAACAGATTTGTGACTTGCTGGATGGCCTCTAAGGTTCATTCTACTTTATACCAGAACTTACAGAGGTCCTAGCTTGGATACCACGGTGACAGACACCACAGAAATACAAGAGAGTTTGTTCCAATTTTCTTTGTCCCAATTCCACCCCCCTTTCAAAAAGTGACTTTTTGTAGTGAGTCTCTCAGTTTATTTAAACAAACAAAAAAACAAGGTGGTGACTAACTATGTGTGCCACACAGTTATATGTTACTCAATACTGCTTATTCCTTGAATTTGAAGCCCTGCTGGACTACTGTGGGTACACTGGCTTTCCCTGTTTGCAAGGACTGCTAGAAATAGGATATTGAGATGAGCTAGAGATATGATGTCTGAATAATTGGGTTCAATCCTAGCTCTCGTGGTGAGGTGTGGGAGTTTGGGTAAGTCATTTCACCTCTCTGTTAGCTTGTGGAAGAAATGAGGAGATCAACTGGTTTCTCTTTCTTTTCTTTTCTACTTTATTTTCTTTGTTCTTTCTCCATCTTTCTCTTCCTCTCCTTTGTTTTTTCCCTTCTCCTCTCCCTGTTGTCTGTCTGTTCCTGTTTCTTCTTACCTTCTTTTCCCTTCCCTCCTCTCTCCTTTCTCTTTCTTCCCTCTTGGACTTCCCTCTTTCCCTTTCTTCTTCCAGCTTGAAGAGATAACAGAGGCCATACATTCCCTAGCATTCCAAATCAGTGGTCATCCAGCACTTGCTTGCAGATCTCCTGGGGAAGCTCATTCCTCTTTTAGAAGATTACTATTTATTTTAACATTCTTTTCATTTTAAATTTTGAATTTCAAATTCTCTCCCTCCCCACTGAGGAGGCAAGCAATATAATATAAATTATCCATGTAAAATCCTGCAAAACATATTTCCACATTAAAAAAATAATAAGTGCGAAAATTACACTTGAATTTGCACTCAGTTCGTCAGTTCTCTCTCTGGAGGTGGAGAGTGTCTTTTTCATCATGAACCCTTTGGAACTCTCTTGGATCATTGTATTCATCAAGTCTTTCACAGTTGGTCATCATTACATCATTGCTATTACTGTGCACAAGGATGTCCTGGTTCTTCTCAGTTCACTTTGTAACAATTCTTATGGGTCTTGCTGTGTTTGTTTTTTCCTTCCTGAAACCACCCCCCTCATCATTTCTTAGAGCAAAATCATACTCTATCACAATCATATACCACAACTTGTTCAGCCATTTCCCAATTGATGAGCATCCCCTCAATTTCCAGTTCTTTGACACCACCAAAAGAGCTAATATAAAGATTTTTGCACATAAAGCTCTTTCCCCTTTTTCTTTGATCTCTTTGGGATACAGACCTAGTAGTGGTATTGCTGAGTCAAAAGACATGCAGAATTTTATAGCCCTTTTTAAGGAAAGCTCCATTTATTTCTATACTTTCCAGTGTTTTTAAATAAAAATTAGTCTTGTATTTTGTCAAAAGCTTTTTCTGCATCTATTGAGATAATCATGATTTTTGTTGGGTTTGTTATGGATATGGTCAATTATGCTGATAGTTTTCCTAATATTGAACAAGTTCTGCATTCCTGGTATAAATCCCACCTGGTCATAGTGTATAATCCTTATGATAAATTGATGTTGTAATCTACTTGCTAATATTTTATTTAAAACTTTTGTACCGATATTCATTAGGGAAATTGGTCTGTAGTTTTCTTTCTCTGTTTTTACTCTTCCTGATTTGGTATCAGCACCATATTTGTGTCATAAAAAGAATTTGATAGGACTCCTTCTGTGCCCACTTCCCTAAATAGTTTATCTAGGATTGGGATTAATTATTCTTTAAATGTTTGGTAGAATTCAGTAATGGATCCATCTGGCCCTGTGGATTTTTCTTAGGTTGTTCATTGATTGCTTGTTCAGTTTCCTTTTGTAAGATGGGGTTACTTAAGTAATCTATTTTTTCTTCTATTAATCTGGGAAAGTTACAGTTTTGTAAATATTCATCTATTCCTCTTAGATTTTCAGATTTATTGGCATATAATTGGATAAAATAATAGCTTGTAATAATTGCTTTAATTCCCTCTTCATTGGTGGTGAATTTATCCTTTTCATTTTTGATATTAGTAATTTGGTTTCTTCTTTCTTTTTTTAAATTAAATTAACTAATGGTTTATCTGTTTTATTTCCCCCCATAAAACAAACTCCTAGTTTTATTTATTAGTTCAATGGTTTCTTATTCTCAATTTAATTAATCTCTTCTTTGATTTACAGGTTTTCCAATTTGGTGTTTAATTGGAGATTTTTAATTTGTTCTTTTTCTATTTTTATTTTATTTGTATGCCCAATTCATTCATCTGCTCTTTCTCTATTTTATTTATGTGAGCATTTAGAGATATAAATTCCCCCAAGTACTGCTCTGACTGCATTCTATAAATTTTGGTATGTTGTCTCATTGTTGTCCATGATTTGTTCTTTTACCCACTCATTCTTAGATTATTTAGTTTAAATTAATTTTTAATCTATCTTTCCACGGCCCTTTATTGAATATAAATGTTATTGTATTATGATCTAAAAAGGAATCATTTAATATTTCTGGTTTTCTGCATTTGTTTGTGACATTTTTATGCCCTGGTCAATTTTTGTGTAGGTGCCATTTACCACTGAGAAAAAGATATTTTCCTTTCTCTTCCCTTTCAATTTTCCCCAGAGGTCAATCATATCTAACTTTTTAAAAATTCTATTCATCTCCTTATTTTTTCCCCTTATTTTCTGGTTAGATTTGTCTAGTTCTGAGAGGGGAAAGTTGAGGTCCCTCATTAGCATAGTTTTGCTGTCTGTTTGCCCCTGTAACTCATTTAACTTTTCTTTTAAGAATTTGGATACAATACCATTTGGTTTAAGCAGTTTTAGTATTGATATTACTTCATTGTCTATGGAACCTTTTAGCAAGATATAATTTCCTTGCTTATCTCTTTTAATTTGATCTATTTTTGCTTTGTCTAAGATCATGATTAGTATCCCTGCTTTTATTTTTTTACTTCAGTTGAAGCATAATAGATTCTGATTCATCCCCTTACCTTTACTTGTGTGTATCTCTGCTTCAAATGTGTTTCTTGTAAACGACATATTTTAGTATTCTGTTTTTTAATTCACTCTGCTATCTGCTTTCATTTTATGGGTGAATTAATTCCATTCTCATTCATAGTTATAATTCCTGTGTATTTTTTTCCATCTTATTTCCCCCCCCTTTATCCTTCTCTTTCTCTCCTTTCTCCCTGTCCTTCCTAAATGTGTTTTGCTTCTACCTCCTCTCCCAATCTGCACTCCCTTCTGTCAGCCACACTCCCTCTTTTATCCCTTTTCCCTCTTGCTTCCCATAGGGTAAGACAGATTTCTATATCTAACTGAATGTGTATGTTATTCCCTCTTTGAGCCAATTCCAGTGAGAGTAAGGTTCAAGCATTGCCTACCACAGCCCCCATCTTCCTCTCCACTGTAAAAGCTCTTTCGTGCCTCTTTTATGTGCTATAACTAACTTATTCCTTTACTTATACCATTTCCTTCCCCTTCCCCAAGTGCTTTTCTCACTCCCCAATTTAATTTTTTGGATATCATCCCATCATAGTCAGCTCACACTTGTGCTCTCTATGCACACTCCTTCTATCTGCTCTAATAATGATAAAGTTCTCAGGAACTACAAGTGTCATCTTACATAGGAATGTAAAGAGTTTAACCTTATCCAATCCCTTATGATTTCTCTTTCTTGTTTACCTTTTTATGTTTCTCTTGAGTCTTGTATTTGAAAATCAACTTTTCTGTTCAGTTTTGGTCTTTTCTTCAGAAATGCTTGAAAGTCCTCTATTTCATTAGATATCCCCCCCCCCCCCCAAGAATCCTGTTATATACTGACTGTAGCTCTACTATCTTTGAATTGTTTCTTTCTAGCTGCTTGCAGTATTTTCTCCTTGACATGAGGGCTCTGGAATTTGGCTATACTATTCCTGGGAGTTTTCATTTTGAGATCTCTTTCAGGAAGTGATTCTTCAGTTTTTATTTTACCCCCTAGTTCTAGGATATCAGGGCAGTTTTCCTTGATAATATATTGAAATAGGTTGTGTAGGCTTTTTTTTTTATCATGGCTTTCATATAGTACATTGTTTCTTAAATTATCTACTCATTGATCTGTTTTCTAGGTCAGTCTTTTTTTTAATAATATATTTACATTTTCTTCATTTTTTTTTCTTTTTTATGATTTTGTTTTATTGTTTCTCGATCTTTCATGGAGTCATTAGCTTCTACTTGCCTTATTCTAACTTTTGAGGAATTATTTTCTTCAGTGATTTTTTGTATCTTGTTTTCCATTTGGCCAATTCTACTTTCAAAAGAGTTGTTTTCTTCAGTGGAATTGTTGTGTATCTTTTTTTTTAAATTTTTGTGCTTTCTTTACCAATCTGTTCACTTTTTTCCATGTTTCTCTTCAATAACTCATTTCTTTTTCCAATTGTTCCTCTACTTCTCTTATTTGATTTACGTTTTTTTTGAGCTCTTCAGAATTTTTTTGGGGGGGGCCTAAAATTAATTCACATTTTTCTTAGAGGCCTTGAACATAGCTGTTTTGAGATTGTTCTCCTGAGTTATGTTTTGATCTTTCCTGTCACTGTAATAACTTTCTATGGCCAGGTTCTTTGTTGTTATTGTTGTTTTCTCATTTTTTTCAGTCTACTTTTTAACTTTTAAATGTATGTTAAAGTGGGCTTCTGCTCTTGGGGTGAAGGAGCAGTGTCCCAAGCTTCAGGAGTTTTTGTGCTTCTGTTTTCAGAGCTAATTCTGGGCACTTGTAGCTTTTCAGTTCTTCCAAGATGACATAGTCTAAGGAGAAGTCTGGTCATTGCTCTCTTAACCTGTGATTTGGTTTGTGAGCAACCATAAGCACTCTTTTCCACCTTGATCTGTGACCAGGGTTCCTGCTCCCCTATGGCTACAAGCTACTCATGTGCTAGTACTCCTCACCCTAGGACTATGACCTGTACCTGTGATCCAGATCCCTACATGGGTAATTTAACAGAGTCTTGCACCCAGTGCCAGGAGAATGTCTCCTACAATTTTCTTCTGTCCAGTTATCCCACCCCTTTACTGTCTGTAGGGTGAGAATTCTGGAAGCCACCACTGCCAAGCCAGTCACCCCAAAGGCCTTTACCAGCTTGCCAGGCACTGCCTGTGCTGGACTGCTCTCCATTTTCACTCCAGTGAGACAGAGCTTTCCTGCTGACCCTCTAAATTGCCTTGGGCTGGAAAATTGTTTTACCCCATACTTTTGTTGGTTTGTTTGGGTTGTTATTTTAAAGTTCTTTGGAGGGAAATTTGGGAGAGCTCAGTGAGTTCTGCCTTCACACTGCCATCTTGGCTTTGCCCCCCTTCAGCCCATTTTTTCATGGACTCGGTATTTATCTATGGGAGAATATCATAGATATTTTGGGAATGTTTTGTACCAAATGTTTTTTTTTTTCTGTACCACATTAGCAAACACCTTTTTTCTAAAAGTTGCTTCAAAGTCCTGTGAGCAAAGACATATAAACTATTTAATTCCAAGTGACTAATTAGTTATTGACTAATAGTCATGAAAGAAAATATGATAATGGGGGCTTATGAGTTGTAGCATTACAAATGATACCTCTCTCTCTCCCAACTCTTCAGGGATGTTCCTACAGCCCTGAGTGAACCCTAGTCTTGCATCCATACTCTTTGAACCCTACTCATCAGTGTGCAACAGAATTTGGATAGTTTCCTTAGAGCGTAAGCTATTCTTAAATATGGTGTCCAAACCTCACTCAACATATTATTCAGATGTGGTCTAATCACGCCACAGTTTAAAAGAACTATTGCTTCCTTTGTCTTGGACACTATTGTTCTCTTGTTGAGCATAAAGTTGCACTAGTTTTCTCATCTTCCTCATTACACTGTAGACTCAGATTGAGTTTATGATTACCTAAATCTTTTTAATAAGGATTATTATCTGGCCTTGCATCTCTCTTTAAGGTCCCTTTCAGCTCACCATAATCATCATCCTGTGCTCCTAGAATCTGGTCCACACTTACTCTTCCCACCCTTCCCTGTAGAAGACAAGACCCTGCCAGCAGGTGGTGTACATGCACACTGTGATTTTGTTGTCTAAAGGAAAATGGTGATGCTCAGTAAAAATACCCAGCATTAATCAAGATCTCTATAATTTTCAAAGTTACACACACACACACAAACAAACACGCCCCTCCTGACAACTATGCGAACCAGAATGCAAGTTTCTCCTATAAAATAAAATCTTATTGAGGGCCAGAACTATTTAACTTTTGTCTTTGTGTGTGTGGCTCTACACACTGTGCCAGGCATGTGATAAGCACTTAATAAATGCTTGTTTGATTAATTGAGCTAGGGTCCAGCTATCTTTATCTCTAGTTTATAGATGAGGAACCTAATGTGATTCAGTCATTGGCATATATCTAATTAGAATCAAAAATGGGATTTAACTTGGGTCTCCTCTCCCCCATCACCAGATCTCCTACAGAATACTGCTTTTCAGCTGGAAGGAATGCTTAGATCAGTCAGCCAAAGGCTCTTTGTCTCTTCTATCAGACACACTTTGTTGGCTAACTAAAATGTGTTGTTTGGAAAGAAAGGGCTGCCCACTTATTGTGGTTGTCATCTGAATGATGAGCTGAGTAATTTCTTGGTAGCATCTCAAATGCCAAGGTCAGCAGGGATCAGCCATGCTACCACAGGGCAGCCATGAGTCAATAGGTGCCTCCTCTCTGCTGCTTGCCTTTATGAGCCCATTCATTGCAATCTGCATGTGGGAAAGGCTCTGTCTAAAGGGGGAAGGTTTGCTGGAGTTTGCTTTTTATACCAAGTTATTGTTGTTTTCTCACCGCCCACCCCACTATGGGCTACTTTTTTTTAACCCTCTGAAAAGCAAACCCTTGCTGGGTATCATTTGAACTCCATGCTAAGGAAAGTATGTTTCTTTTGAGTATTGCAGCTGGTTGCTAGAGCAGACACACGAAGATCATAGGCTGAAAGTTGGCAGGAACCTCTGCCTTCTTACCCAACCCCCTCACTTTATAGAGGAGGAAACTGTAACTCTAAGGATTGATGGAGCTTGCCCAGGGACACAGAGGAAGCAAGAGGCTGAGCTGGGATTCAAACTGAGGTCTTCAGCCTACACAGTGACTCCACCAAGTGGCTGCAATCTTTCTTAACTACAGATTTGAGGATGACAGGACTAGGCTAGAACATCCCTAACAGGACATTTAGGACTCTGAGAAAATCAGAAGTGCTCTACCCTTACCCCACCAAAAAATCCCAAATCTCTAACATGCTTATGTACATGACATCTCTGACGATTCCTACTTGAGTGACCTTGGGCAATAAATTTCACCTGCTTGGGCCTCTGTTTCCTCACCTATCAAAGTAGGGAATTGGACTGATGAGCACTTAATCATTGAATCTATGATTTCCTAAGAAGTCCACGTGCAGACAGAAGCATCTGGCAGGAAGGATGTGGAGTGTTACTACTGGACAATCAACTCCAGCCACACCTACACACCTGTACTCTTCCAATACTTAAAGTTCTTGGGACTCTGCAGCAGGCCACTGTGTATGAGGCTCAGAAGAGTCCCACCTTGAGTCCTGAAGCCTGGGCTGTGCCCCTGCATATGAACTCCAAACACTTTCAATGCATTAGCACTTTAGAACATATGGTGAGGAACTCAGCACCTGTCCAGCAAGGAGAATTAGATAATACAGGCAGCTGAAGGTGGCTCCCTTCTTCCCTTGATAACTGTGTCCCAGGGGAGCTCCTTCCAACTCTGGCCCTGCAAGGAAAAAGGAATAAATAGAAAACAAAGACAGTCTACTCCAATGTCCTTATTTTTACAGATCAGCAAACTGAAGCTGGGGCCAGAATCTAAAAGGTTGATTTTTGATTTTTGATTTTTATGTTTTGCCCTTTGTCCCAGGGAATCGTTTGTGCTGTCCAAGGCACAACACTAATCTAGTTATGGCTCTGGTGCTGAGGGCGAGTGCCAGATTTCTGAGCCTTTAGCGAAGGCTCTGGGGCTAAGCACTTAAATTTAATATATACATATATATGTATATATATATGTATATATATATATATATATATATATATATGTGTGTGTGTGTGTGTGTATCTATCTATGATGTATATTTGTGGCTGGCATTTGTGAAGCCAGCATTTCCTTGATGAAGGCTGGGGTGTCTGTTTCAGGAATCAATGTGAAAACAATCTGTTGTCAAATATCTTAGCTAATGCTCTTTATCAAACTACTTAGAATCATCTGTGGAAATGTGAGAATTTTTTTTTTTTGGCTTTTAGGCAATTGGGGTTAAGTGACTTGCCCAGGGTCACATAGCTAGTAAGTGTCAAGTGTTGGGTCTGAGGCTGGATTTGAACTCAGGTCCTCCTGACTTCAGGGCCAGTGCTCTATCCACTGTGCCACCTCGCTGACCCGAGAATTTTTTTAAAAGCTGAATGTGAATTGTAGTTCAATTTCTAATCTCTAGACTGAACCTCAAGGATTAGTTAAAGGAATTAGAGATATATACTCAGGAAAAGCAAAATTTCTCCTAAGGGAGACATGTTAACTTCAAGTATTTGAAAGGCCCCCCTGTGGAAGATGGATTAGGCCAGGGACTTTGACAGAGAGTAAAGTGAAGGCCTCAAAGCAGAAGTGACTCAGCCAAGATCATATAAGTGCTAAGTGACATTGCTGAGAATCAAACCCTGCTTCTATGACATAAGTTTAATGCTCCCTCCCAAATGCCTCAGATTTGTTCCATTTAGCCTGAAGGTAGAACCCCACTGGTAGAAGTTGTACAGATGAAAAATTGAGACTGATCTAAGAAAAAAAAAACAACTTCAACACAATTTAGAGCTGTCCACATGGGCCGCCTTGGGAAGCTGCAGACTGTGTTGCTGGGGTTGTTCCAGCAGAGACTGGGTGTTCTAGATGAGATCTTATTGACTAGGTATCTCTGAGGTCCCGTCCCTTTCATACGACCTTCCAACTCCCTCGTATACATCATCTGTGCACATTGGTATTTACATGTTCTCTCCCCCCTTAGAATGTAAGCTTTTTGAAGGTGGGGGCTGTTTTTGATTTTTCTTTGTATCCGTACTGTTTGGCATGGTCCTTGGCGCATAGTAAGTGCTTGACAAATACCTGCCAACTGTCTGATCAATTCCAACTTCATAATTTTGGGGCTTGTTGCTTCCTCCAGGATATTCATGCTGTCTTTGGGAAGACACAAGCAATCATCATTTTTTTTGCCTTCAGTAATCTCTCCGCCCAGAGGATTGAAACCCCCTTCTGCCTCTTCCCCCTCCAGTTATTGCCATTGGGCCCTTTTGTCATTCCTCTAGCCTCTTGGCAATGGGTAACTCAATTTGGTTGAGCTGGGTCACTGATCTCCACCGGGGTCAAGTGGTGAGAGGCAGGCTGGCAATTCCACTCCCAACCCCGCCACCCAGCTTCCCCACAGTTGGACAACACAGCCCTTCAAGTCCTTGACTGCAGCAATTTCCTAGGCAACAGACACACAGCCCCAGAAAGAAATGGGGAAAAAAAAGAACCTCAATCTTTTCCACAGTTTTCAATACTTTGGAAGTGCTGGAAACATGGGTGTTATTGTTGTGTGCTGTTTTAATCATAGCCCTGGTGACATTTTTAATGGAGTTGCCCCTGGGGCCGTCCTATAGGCTTTAGACTGCAACTTGTATGATAAATCAGGTGTTTTTCAGTGGAAAGCAGGACATAGACAATCTATCAGTGGGTAGTGATTCACTTTCTTTCCTGGCATATATTCATGTGTAGGGGCTGCTAGGTGGCACAGTGGATAGAGCGCCGGCCCTGGAGTCACACTAGCTGTGTGACCCTGGGCAAGTCACTTAACCCCAATTGCTTTGCCAAAAAAAACAAAAAAAAATTCACTTGTAAATGAAAGGACTCATAGTACCCTAATAAGGGACAAAATCTTTTCTACATTTACGTAAGAGATAACTTTGTGATAGATTGAACTTACCTAGGAGACAAGGGCAAAAAAAAAAAAGTAGGGTCAGGGCTTACCCTCCTGAGGAATGAGTGAAAGTTTCCAAATTCAGACTCAAGAATAATGTCTTGAATGAGAAGCAGAATGGCTCAGTGGGTAGAGGCAGCTGGCCTTGGAGGCAGAAAGTCTTTAGCCTGAGCCTGATCCTTACTTCCAGATGGGCATCCAAACACAAGGAGGCTTCCTGGTACTTCTGGTTTTGCTTGGCTGAATGGGGAGACCCCAACAAATGGGGAGGAAAGTACTTTGGGGACATGTTAAAGCCGAGGTACTGAAGTTCAGGAAACCCCATGGCACAGTGCTACACAATCCATTCTGATTTCAGACTTACGTTCCACCAGTTACTATCTGTGTAAACTTAGACTTTTCCTCACAGAGCCCTCTGTTTCTTCATCAATAGAATATAAGTAAGCTTCTTGAAAATATGGAATTTACCAGCGCTGCCCCACACAAAGCAGGCACTGAATAAAGGCTTGCTGGTTGATTTAGTCATCTATAAAACAGGTTGGCCCCGATGATCTCTAAGGAACCCTCTAGCACTAAACCTCAGGTTGTGGGTTCCTCTAATCTTGTGAAAGCTGAAAAAAATGTTGATGAGAAGGTGAAATGAGAAGGAAAGATATTTCCCCCTTTCTTATATATAAACCAGACAGCTAGGTGGCTCAGTGGATAGAGTGCTGGGCCTGGAATCCACAAGACTTATTTTCCTGAGTTCAAATCTGGCCTTAGACATTTACTATCTTTTTGACCCTGGGCAAGTCACTTAACCCTGTTTGCCTCAGTTTCCTCATCTGTAAAATAAGCTGGAGAGGGAAATGATGAGCCATTCCAATATCTTTTCCAAGAAAACCCCAAATGGAGTCAAGAAGAGTTGGACATGACTGAAAATGATTGGACAACAACAACAACATATAAACCAACAAACAAGCATTTATGAAGCACCTACTGTGAGCCAGGTATTGATGATATAAGTACAAACAATGAAGCAATCCCTAACTTCAAGGATTTTACATTCTAATGGAAAACAAGGAGCATGTGCACACCTGTGCACACAAATACATACATTTATACATACATGTGCCCAGAATAAATGCAAAGAGAATAAATACAAATAAATAAAAAGTGATTAAATACAGGGGAGTCTGGGAAGGATGGCACTAATATTTGGGGAAGTCAGGAAAGGCTTCAGGCTGCAGATGATGCTTGAGCTGGGTCTTAAAGGAAGAGGGGGACTCAGTGAGGTAGAGGTGACCATCCATTGCCTCCAAGTTGGGTTATTAAAGTGTAATTAGAAGTCATGTTGCATTATCAGAGGCATGGCTTTGAGGAATAAGGGCGTGATACTGCCTGGGTACTCTACCCTGTTCCCCTGAAGCATTGTTTTCAGTTGTGTTGGGTGTCGTAGTTTAGGATAAACTTTGAAAAGCAAGAAAGTATCTATAGATGGTCAACCAGGTTGGTGATAGTCCCTTAATTTGGCTCAGATGAGGATCTCCCATTCATAGATCTAGAAACTGAAAAGGGACCTCCGAGGCCCTCTGTTCCAACCCTGTTATTTAAGAGGAAACTGCATCTTGGAGAGGCTGAGGGCTTTGTCTATACATATAGTAATAATCAGAGGTGGGATTTGAACCCAAGTTCTCTGACTGCACAGACAGATCAGTTGAAGTAAATGGGGACCTTTATAGGACCACTGAGGCACACAGTCTGCTTTGTAAAAGCAAGCCCTAATGCCCACGGCTGGCCGCCATTCTTGTCTTTAGAACTTGCCTAATGTGGTGGTAACCCTGCAATGATGGTAGGCTTCTGTGCTCTCTGGTGGCCTTGGTGAGGGGAGTGGAGAGCAGCCCATCCTAAGCCACCATTAAAGAGTCTCTTTATATGCTGCCTGGTTTTAATTGACTTCAGGTGTCTGGGGGCAAAACCAGACACTGGCATTTTCCTTAGGTCTTCTGAGGTTGTTGTCAAATATATACCTTGCAGCATTCACATTTAAGTGGTCTCTGGAAATGCTTTCTAAACCTAAAAGCTTTGAGTGGATTTAGCAGCCCCTCAGTGCTGAATTCTAGGAGTTTCTCTTGTTAGTGGTGTTCCATCTGTTGTTCTATTATTGGTGTGATGTTCCAGCCCCATTACAGTGACATAGAAGCATCACTGGGGAGTAGAAGGGCTTGGATGCAAAATTTTGGTTTGCTTTTTACTAGCTTGATGACCTTGGCCAATTGTTTAACGTCTCTGGACCTCTGTTTCCTTCTCTGAAAAGTGGAAATGGACCAGAGTTGGGATAGTTGATGTAAACAATAGTTCTCATTCTTAATAGATTAAGTGATTGATTAATCTCACAGCTAGAAAGTCCCAAGTCTCCAGGTCCAGCTTCCTATCCCTCCTTCCCCCTTCCAGGCTTTGTTTGTGCCACACAGTGTTTTCTTCCCAGTAGCCTGTTGAAGGTAGCCCTCTTCTCTGAGGAATAGTTTAAGAGACTGAGGCTGAAAGCTTAAGTGACTATACAGATACAGGGAGAGTTAACATTAGCCTCCAAATCCGATGTTCCTGACCCAAGTCCTCCACATTGCCTCTCTCAGATGGTCTCTAAGGATCTTTCCAGCTCTGAATCTCATGCTCCTTTAAGTCATGGCCTCGATATGTGACAGACATAGTGGCTAGAGACCTGGGTTTGAATCCTGCCTCTGCCTCCTCACTGCTAAAATGAAGAGTCAAACTAGGCTGTCCCCAAAGTCCCTTCAAGTTCAAAAGCCATGGTCCTACTGTCCTAAGACTCTTTAACAATAATATGACTTAGGAACATTAGATGTAATTTCACACATATATTATAAACACATAGGTAAGTATATACATGCATGCATGCATACATATGTATACACATGTGTGCACATAAATGCATAACTGCATTATATGTGTATATACACGTTAGTCTGTCTGCATATACCTATATATGCATGCATACATACTTACGCAGACTTACATCTGCATGTCAATTACTATCTGTGATTTATCTGGACCTGGTGGTGGCACTAGATGGCCTTCTAGGAGTTTCCCATCTGTTAATATGTGGTGCTCAAATGGGCTCCATCAACTGCACCATGACAATGCTCAGGAATAGAGCATCTAAGAGACTGGATCATCTTGCTATCATATAAAAATCTCCACCTTCCTTCTGGTTTCAGGACTGAAAATAGCTACTTAGAAACTGGAGAATCTGTACCCATTGTATTGACTTTCTACTTGTGAATTCCATAGAGTTTTTGGGACCCCAGTGCTATCCTGTTGGGAGAGGGATAGTTCACACAGACCCTGGATTGCCATTAGCAATGAGTTTGCTTCTTTGGAATAGGTGTAGCGCCTGGGCACTGGCCTTGCAGACTGCCAGCCCTGGAGTTCCCTCTAGCCAGTGCAAGTGGGATTTCTCTCTCAGGCCCTTGAGAATAAGCTGCCATGTTCACACTGAGCTAGGCATTCCTTGGTTCACCTGTTGAAGTTAATTCAGGGACCCATGGTCTCCATTCCCAGGAGACATGACTAATGATGCTTTGCTGGCTTGTATGATGGAGAATCACGTTCAAAGACCTGTAAAGAAGTTGTCCATCACTGAGGTGCTAGTGGTGAGCTCCCCAGTGCTTAGACTCACCCAGAAAAGCCTGCCTTGGACACGTCATCTGGAGGCCCAGCATTTGCCTTATTAGTGCTTCACTGACCCTCTACTCCCCTGGGATCCCTGGCTGGGCTTGGTGGGAGGCTGGAGGGAAAGCCATCCAAAGTCATTATTAATGAGGTTCTGTAGCTGCTGCCTCATTTTTTTTTGGCTCTGTGTTTGTAAACCCAATATGAGAGAGGACTGTGTTTCTGTCTCACAGAATCTCTGATCTCTGGAAAGGATTTCTGAGGCACCCCATGGCTAGTATGCTTGCTCTCCTCCCCTTTGTCTCCTGGAAGCCCTGCCTCTCTACCAGGTACCACTCAAAGCTGCCCCCTTCTTTGGGATTCCCTGTTCCCAACCACTCATCAGCTCCTGGTGCTGTGCACCCCTCAGCATACACACACGTAGACATACACAGATACATACACAGCCACACACAGAGACACAGACACACACATGAACTCTACCTTGAAATTATTTTTACAATTTCATAGAAGGCCATGTGGAACAGTGGATAGGTAAATACTGAACTTAGACCCAGGGAGGTGTGAGTTCAAACTCTGCCTCACACCATTTCTCATAACAGGCTGGTCATTTCACCTCTCCAAAACTGTTTCCTCATCTTAAAAATATGCAAGCATGCCTGGAGTAAATATATTACAGGATGGTTAAGATGTTCAAATGAGAAAATGTGTAGAGAAAGCTTTGATCAATTTAAAATGCTGTATGAAGACCAACCATTTTTGTTACTTACATTTGATATTAACCACAATTCTGTAGAGAGGGTGGCAACCTGCATTTGTGAAGGGAATTTCCTCCTCAGGAGATCTGAATTCCAAGACAACTGTAGGTTCTGGTTCAAAAAATGGTTGTGTTTGGTGCTCAGGTTTGTACCCCCCTTCCCCCCAAAGCATGGGCCAGTGGTGGAAAGGGTGCTGGGTTAGAAATCCTAGGGCTCAGCTTCTGATCTCTACTCTGCCACTTTCTTGATGTGGCTGTTGGCAAATCACTTAACATTCTTATCTTCAAATGGAGGACTAGATAGCATCTTAGACCCTCCACAGCCCTAAATCTGGGCTTCCATGATCCCCCAGGTGGAAACGAAATTCCTCAGAAGCAGGCAGACGTTTGCTTTTGTCTTTGCATCCTCAGCAGCTGGTACAGTGCTTGGAGCATTCAATTGGACTGAATCTGGTCCAGCTGACCGCTTGGTTGATGCCCCTCATTCCTGAAGAGGACCACAATGACATCACTGTGCTAGAGTCAAGCTGCAGCGTGTCTGACTGGGGCTGAGCAGACCCCTACGAGCTCAGAAGGCTCTGCCACAGGTCAGGCACAAACAGTCCATGTGAACATTTGGGGAGGATTCTCTAAATCTGCACATCTCATGTTTCTCACATTTCTTTTGAGCTAAACTCCAGCAGTCCCACTGATGCCTATACAAGGAACCCCACCACAGCACCACAACAAGTGGCCATCCCACCTACTCTTGAAGTCCTCCAGTGGTGGGAAGCCCATTCATTCCTAAGACAGCTCCCTCTCACTTTGGAACACTTATTATGGTTAAGAAAGAATTTCCTTATATCCACCAAAAATCTACCTTTCTCCTCATCACCCTCATCCTTCCCCTCAACAAACTTCTAGTTTTGCCCTCTACGGCCAATCAGGAAAGGTCTCCTATTTCTTCCACGTGCATGACAGCCCTTCACATACTTATCAATATCTTACCATACTCCTTCCCCAGCCCCATCCTTCCTTTTCTAGGGTAAATCTCTCTAGTTCCTTTAACCCATCTTTCCATAGTTTCTCTTCCCTTCTGGAGTCAGCAGACCCTGATTCAAAGCTCACCTACTTCTGGGACCTTGGCAAGTCACTTCTCCCTGGGACTCAGTTTCTTCATCGGTAAAAGGGAGGGGATTGGCCTGGCTGACCACCAATGTACTTTCTAACTCTAAATCCATGGGTTTATTATCTTCTGATTTGGATTCAAATCTTGAGTGACTCAACCTGTGTGGCCTTGGTCCAGCCACTTAGCTTCCACAGGGCTTGGTTTCTTCATCTGTAAAATGAGGTAGGTAGGCTACACGGGCTCTGACGTCCCAGCTAACTCTTCTGGCTCTCTGATGGGACAGTCTATCAGGACTTTTCTGAGATCTTTCTTATTAACTTGCTCACTTAGAAACACTTAAGGCATATACTCAGGTCCCAGTTCATAGCAATGTAAACTTATAAAGACTGTCAGTGATCACTCTCTTATGATGCTAAGCTTATGAGTTCCTTTGAGATACAACATAGAGTATCTGGACCTGGAGCCATAAAGACCCATGTCAGACACTTACTAGCTACAAGACCTGGGCAAGTTATTTAACCTCTGTCTGCCTCAGTTTCCTTATCTGAAAAAGGAGACTTTTAGACTGTCTCTCAAGTACCTACCACCTCTCATTCTATGATCCTATATTTCAGTTCCTGACTTAATAGAATAATGGAGACTCTGATGTGCATGCAGTGTTCCTGAAGCAAACCCAAGCTACAGTGGGATGACTAAAGAAATCTTTATTGGGGCCCCCACTGAGGATCTACCAGGGGAGCAAGGCAGACAGTGCAAAGCCAATGAAAAGGAGAGAGCTGGGTTAATGATTCCCCCTAGCAACTGTCACATGGTCGGGGCCCTGCTGTCACAGCTGCTTTTCCTTTTGTGGGAATTGTGTGATTCACAGCTTGGAAATGAAGAGCTCATTTGCTCACTGCCTTTTGCTAGATCTCGGCACCCAAATGAGTCATGGGACTTGGGAGAGAACCCATCTGAACCTCTGTCTTCTTTTCTCCCTCCCTCCTTCCCTTCCTGCCTCCAGACTTTGGCCTTAAGCCTGTGGAAATTGCCTCTGGTTAGGCTGAGTAAATCAAGCTTTTCAGTGCCCAGTCACTAAAATGGAAAAGAGCTAAAAAAAATATGTAAACAGAAACCTGAAAAAACCCACCATTGGCTATGCCCTGGAGAAGCTGAGGTCCCATGGCTCCCCAGCTGGCATGCCTGGCCAAATCTCGGATTTCAAAGAGGAATGCAGCCCAGCAAATAGGAGCAGCACCTGGCTTGGGAGGTGGCAGAGGGGGGAGACTTTATGATTTTGGTGCTTTGGGACAGATTCCTAACAAGCAGTTGGAGCCCTAGGCAAGCTTCAGGAAAGGTGCCTGGGGCAAGCAGCCTGAACCAAGGCTCTAAGTTGACTTTTCAAAACACTTTCAGACTCTGAATGTTTAGTTCATTTTATTCTTATTGGCAAATAAGTATTAAATGACTACTACATTCCTAGTCTTGTTTTCCACTTTCCCTTACTCCCCTCACATCCTCCGAGATCCAGTGATGCTTGCCTCCCTGCTCCTATTCACCCAAGTTACCCCACCTCCCAACTCCATGCATTTTCATTGCCCCTCCCACCCCCATGGCTAGAATTCTCTCCCTCCTCATCTCAGGGTTGAGGTGCCATCAAGTCCTAGCTAAAAATCTCACCTTCTACAAGAAGTGTTTCCTGATCCCCTCCTACCTTAGTGTCTTCCCTCCACAGATAATCTCAAATTCCTCCTACCTAGCGCTTATTTGTTCATTGTTTCTTACATATCGTCTCATCTTGCTGCTTAGACTTTATATCCTCAGCACTTAGAACTATGCCTGGCACCAAGTAGGTGCTTAATAAGGGAGGGGAAGGGAATAAGCATTTATATAACTCCTACTATATTCCAGGCACTTTTCCAAATATCTCATTTGATTCTCACAACAGCCTTGTGAGGTTAGTGCTATTTTCCTCATTTTTAAAGTTGAGAAAACCAAGGCAGACAGAGGTTAAGTGACTTGCCTGGGGTCATATGGCTAGGAAGAGTCTGAGGCTGAATTTGAATTCAAGCTTTCCTGACTGCAGGCCCAGCCTCTTACCTGCCACATTACATAGCTGCCCCTAATAAGTGCTCATTGACTTGACTCTCTATGGGTGAAGACCATGCTGAGGACTGGAGATAAAAAGACAAAACAAAGCAACACTGAAAGTCCTTGAGCTCAAGGTGTTGATATTCTCTTGGGGGAAAAGGGACATTGGACACAGCAAATCAAAAACAAAATCAGATAAAAAGTGTATATATATATATATATATATGTGTGTGTGTGTGTGTGTGTGTGTGTGTGTGTGTGTGTGTGTGTGTGTGTGTGTGTGTGTGTGTATATGTGTGTGTATATATATATATGTGTGTGTGTGTGTGTGTGTGTATATATATGTGTGTGTGTGTATATGTATATAACAACCAGCAAAATGATAAATCAAGGCCAGATTTGTTGCAATGACCAGGTTCTGAGACGTAAATGCTCACATTGAAAATTTAACAACCAGCTCACCAGTTCTAGCACACCTCTGCAAATTTCAAGGAAAAGCAATGAGGTCAGTTCTTTGGGATTATAGAGAATGTGGAGGGGAATACTGTACAGCTTAAAGTCAGATTGTGGAAGGCTTTGAAGGCTAAACAGAGGAGTTTGCAGTTGTTCCTAGAGGCAAGAGGGATCCCCGTCCCCTAGAGTTAGTAGGAGAGTGAGATAGTTCCATCTGTTTTTGAGGCCTATCAGCTTGGTGGCAGTGTAGACTATGGCAGGTATTGTTATCCAGTTTACAGATGCAGAAAATAAGCCTCAGAAATGCTACGTAATTGGCCCAAGGTCATAAAGCTAGTAGATTTCAAAGGTGGGACTTGAACTTGCATCTCTCTTTCTCCAAGTCTAACAATCTATCCAATATGCCTCGTGGTCTACACTTCCCTGGATCATCTTCATCATTTCTGAATTTGCTGCAGCAAGGTTAGACTATGAGGTTCATGGCTAGTATTTTGAGGTGTGGCCTCTGATGGATTAACATGGCTTCTAGGTCCTCACTGTTTGAGATTCCCATGGGAAGAATGCGACCCATTTTTATCCCATTTCACTGCTACATTCTGTGTCTCATTTTTTCATTTAGTGCCCCCATGGAACTGTTCTCTACTCCACTTCCTCCCTCCCTCCCTGGAACCTAATCAATCCAAGCCTAAGACAGTCCCCCTTCAGGTACCACCACCCCACTCCCAATCTACCTGCTGATCCTGGTAGCCCATATTGTGAACATATCACTGTGTGCCCCAGTTTCCTCAACTCTAAAATAAGAATAGTAATAACAATTATTTCCAGGGTTGTTGTGAAGATCACATAATACAAAATTTGTAAAGTTCAGGACCAGGTAAATAGTAGGTGGTTGATAAATATTGTTGTTTTTTCCCCCTTTCCCTTCTTTCTTCAAATCTCCCTCTTCACTTCCTCTTCCTTTCTCTCCCCTTCCCTATCCCACAGCAAAACCAACTCGTCCTGGAGGAAGAAGTAGAAACAAGCTCTGATGGTTTCCAGAGTAATCCTTTCTTATCTTATTCGAACTTCTCTCTGCATGTCTCAGTGGCAGAGTTCAGCCTCCCCCCTCCTTGAGCAATAGTGCCTTTTAAAGAGAATTCTGAAGAGAAGTGAGCCGAATGGAGCTGACGCCAGACCCACTCCCAGGGAAGGGCTTTCAGCACTTAGGCACTGTGTGGCAGAGATTAGGCACTCAGTAAATGTTCATTGACTGACTGGCTGGCCCATTGGCTGGTTGGGGATCAGTGGAAGAGAGGAACTTCTGCAAGAAAAAGGCAAACAAGTGAATTGGGAAACCTGAAGGCAGAAAAGGAATCTGTATGTGTTTGAAGTTTGTGAAAAATCCCACAGCACTGGCAGGACAATATGCAATACTTTGTACTAGAAAAGCCTCAAAGATGGTCATGGGCCACAGTTTTGTTGTTGTTTTGGTGAAGGAGAATGGCCTTAGAATCATAAGTCCTTGGTTCAAATCTTGGCTCTGACACTTAATAGCAATTTTGTGCTATATCAGTTATTCAACTGGTTTTTGCCTCAGTTTCTAAATCTGTAAAATGGGAACTCACATGCTTACACTGAGACAGGGGGACATAGTCGAAAGAGGGCCAGACTTGGAGTCAGAAAGGGCCCAGACAAGCCATCCTTCATTTCCCAGACTTCACTACCATGACTCTACTGCCTTTGCAGAATTCCATTTTGAGAAAGGTTGCACACCTGCAGTCCTTCCTTCTCTGGACTTCTTCACCTTGTCCCATGGGTCCATTCCCTCCCTGGCTTCCTGCTCTTCAGCTCCCGTTAAGTCTTGTTTTCTCTCACTAGAGTGTAAGCTTCTTGAGGGTGTTGTTGGTATTGAGTCATGTCCAACTCTTTGTGGCCACATTTGGGGTTTTCTTGGCAAAGATATGAGAGTGGTTCACCATTCCATTCCCTAGCTCATTTTACAGATGAGGAAACTGGGGCAAATGGGGTTAAGTGATTTGCCTAGGGTCACACAGCTAGTGTCTGAGGCCAGATTCGAACTCAGAAAGATGAGTCTTCCTGACTCCACACTCATTTTGTCACCTAGCCATGTCGTTTTCCATCATTAGAATGTAAGTTTCTTGAGAGTAGGGACTGTGTTTTTGCTTATATTTGCATCTCAAACCTTTAGGCAGCTGGTGGCCCAGTGAATACAGCACCAGGCTTGAAATTAAGAAAGCCTGAGTTCAAATTTGGCCTAACACCTACTAGCTAGCTGTGTGACCGTGGGCAAGTCACTTAACTATCATTTGCCTCAATTTTCTTGACTGTAAAATGTGATGATAATATTACCTGTGTCCCAGAGTTGTTATATAGGATAGATAGGATAACATTTGTAAAAAGTGCTTATCGTGGTGCCTGTCACTTAATAAATGGAATTAAAATTTATTTTTTAAATCTGTTCTCACTTGACTAGTTGACTTGATGTCCTGACCCCACACCCAGCATTCTGTCCATTGTACTACCAAGTCACTGCTAGGAGAACTCTCATCCATATGAAATCCATTTAGACCTTCCTTTGTCCTCCTTCCTTGACCTTCCCCCTGTTGTGCTCCCTCTGGGAGGTTATGTGGAAATCACTTTGTCAATTTTATAGCAGTACATAAATATGAATTATTAGTGGGTGCATATTGCTGCTAGGTTTGCCTTAATTTACCTAAAATGTCATAAATGCTTGATTTTGTCTATTCTAGTGTCTGATTCCAGGCTCTTTCCTATGTTGACTAAGCAAAGGAAGATTAAGGGAGTGATGAGTTGTAAATTAGGTATATTAACAAAAGGAGAAAAAAAATCTCCTGAAAGACTAATTTATTCTCTTTGATCAAGACATCAACCTAACTTTAAGATGAATTCTCTTTGAAGGCTTTTTTTCCTTAGAATTTTTGTCTTATCCCTATTCCTCAAAGAATGGCAAAAAGAGAGTGAGGCATGTTTGCTTGTGACGCCCAGCTTCACACATTGGGGTCAGAGCCTAAGGAACCTGGCTCCACATTTCATCTTTGCCATTTACCACCCAAGTAACCTTGAGGAAATCACCTTTCCTGTCTAGCCTCAGTTTCCTTATCAGTAAATGAGAAGGTCAGATTAGATTGCCTCTGAGTTTCTTTGTAGTTTTTGATCTAGGATCCACCATTTCCCAAGGCAACCCATTGCAGTTAGGGACAGCTCTAGTTGTTTGGAGATTCTTCCTGACATCCAGCCTGAATATGCACCCCCATTTCCTTTCTTAGTTTTGCCCTTTGGGACCAAAGGGAACAAATCTCTTCTGTCTATCACATAAACTCCTGGTTTTGGAACACTCCAACATGGCGATGATGACCAGGCTTCTTCAGGCTACACATGCCCAGGCCTTCAACATATGGCATAGATCCAAGCCCCTTCATCATCCTATTTTCCATCTTCTAGATGTATCTAGTTTAACAACATCTTTCTTAGAGTGAGGTGCCCAGATCTGAATAGAATTCTCCAAAGGAGGTCAGGAAAGAGAAAAATGAGGTGATTGTTTTTCTATTCCTGGAAACCATTGCTCTCTTCCTGAAGCCTAAGTTTACATGTTTTTGACTGCCGTATTATATCATTGACTCATTTTGAACTTGCAGTTAAAACCGTCATGTCCTTTTCAGAACAGTTTCTGCCTGTCCATATCTTCCTCATCTAATACTCACAAAGTTTGTTGTTTGTACCTAAATGCCAGACTTTACATTTATCTTGAATGAATTTTACTGTATTAGATTTGTCGCAGTGTTCTAAGTTGTCAGGATCCTTTTGGATCCAGACTCTGTCCTCCAGTGTGTTAGCTCTTTCTTCTTGCTTTATGTTATGTACAAAGAAGGCTGAAAGTTATTATTCCCATCTCCTCCCCAGCTCAAAGTCTTAAAGGTATGGGGACAGGGTTGATTCAAGAAATTGAATTCAGCCAAAAGTTGAATGGGGATAAAAAGACTCCCAGTTGAGGAATTAGATGGATAAGTCGTAAGTCAGCCACCCATCATGATGGTGGCTGAGTTACTCACTCATGCTGATAATGTCCAGCATTGACAAGAATCTAAGAGCTCTTGGGAGCCAAATGGGATCCAATCAGGGAAGAGCAGATCTGTCAACCATGGGACCAACAAGGGACCAGTATCTTAGGATGACTCTGAACTAGCCCTTGGAAATTCTTACAATAAACAGGATTTTCACACCAGTGTCAAAGGAGCCCCAATGGTTTACTCTAACCCTTTACCTCCTACCCCACCTCCTTACCCCCATACTTGTGTAGCCCTGTCTCCTACTCTTTGATGCCTATTCTAGCACTTGGTGCCTTCCTTTATATTCTCACACTTCCCTTTTGCCCCTCCCTGGGAATTATGATTTTTAAGAATGAGGAATGGACACCTTCAAATGCCAACAAGAAAATACCTGAATTTTCATTAAAGGAAGTTTAATATTTGGTTTACAACTTAAAGAACAATCATCCTCTACCTTTCTTAACCAGGAAGCATAATAAGCAAATTTGTGCTTTAGAATTTCATGGGATTATAGAGTTTTTAGCTGGAAGGGACATTAGAGATTACTTGGCTCAATCCCTTTATTTAAAAAATAACTGACTGAGCAAACTGAGGCCCCCAGAGGGGAAGTGATTAGCTCAAGATCACACCTGTTAGCCATGGACAGCTCCAAGCTATAAATACACTCAGAATTTCTGAATCAATTCCATTCCTCTTACCATTGCCACCACCCACCAGGATAATCACTTCTGGATTTATCGGAAGCATGCCTTGATTTGAGGTCACCACCAAGGTCACTGAGCCTGGATTCCTGCTTTGAAATACAAGTTAATCAACTTATCAGTCAACACCCATTTGTTTAGGGCTTTCTATGTGCCAAGCTCTGTGCTAAGTGTTAGGGCACAAAGAAATCCCTTCCCTGAAGGAACATATGGTTATAATGGGGGAGAGAACATGGATGTAGAGTAGAAGGAAAGCACCCTTATTAGGAAGGCAATGACTAAATTAAGTGAGATACAAACAGCTTCATTTATTCCTGGACATTAATGGCAGTGAGATGGTACAATGGATAGAGCTCTGGGCCTGGAGTCAGAAAGACCTGAGTTCAAATATAGCCTCAGACACTTATTAGCTGGGTGATTCTGGGTAAATCATTTAATCTTTTTGGCTCAGTTTTCTCAACTGAAACAGACAAACAAAATGGCCTGCCTTGAAGAGTTGTTCGGAGGATCCCATGAAATGTTAGGGCAGTGTTTGACCTGTAACTGGTTCTATAAAAACACTTATTCCCTTTCCTTTACCTATTTACATTTTTTACTGAAGGCAAAAATCACTTCTAATTCAAAGGATTTCTCTACTAGATCTGGAGGACCTTTCTCTAGATGGGAAGGACCTCACATATCATGTCATCTAACTTCTGAGGAAACTGAGGCTTATTTGGCTATTGGCTAAGGGATGACTTTTATTGGTTTCCTATATTGAGGTAAACTCCTTGATGGAAGTAGCTGGTTTTGCTTTTGTGTCTGTATCCTGAGAGCCTGGAACACAGTACACACTTAACAAAGGCTGATTGATTGATTGATTGATTGATTGATTGATTGATTGATTGAAAGCCATAGGTCTACACGTCCATACACCTTTATCCCATCTACATAATGATTGAACCACAGAGGACAATCCATTCCTGACTTAGGCACTGTAAATGTGGCATCCCTGTCTCATATTCCATGCCAAGAAGACACCCTCCTGCGTCAAAAGGAGAGGCAAGTTTGCCCCTTGTGGTTTACTCCTGTATCCTAGTCACAACAAATGTTCATGTTATCCCAACTGTAATGGCAACTTGACACAATGACTAGACAGCCTTGGAGCCAGAAAGAATTGGGTTCAAATCCTACCTTTAACACTTATTAGCTATGTGACCTTTCTCTGCTTCTGGCAACTCCCGAGGATTAGTTGACAAAATGCTAAGTCTGCCCAAGTAGAGGAAATTCCCTGTTATAAGGAAGTCTTAGATCCTACCAGCACAAATGAATTGTTCACTCCTGACAGAAGAGGAGAAAAAGGACTGTGTGGGAGCTTGGGTGTAGCTATATCTAGGGAGCAGCTACAAAAAAGTGTCTTCTCGATTTCAGGAGAACTAAGAATCCTGGATTCCCAAATCTAAGTCTTCCCCTTGCCTGATCTGAAGATAAAACTACTTTGAAGCATTCTGGAGTATGAAACTCAAGGAAACTAACTGTATTTAGAGTCAGAAAATCTCATTTTTAATCCCCCCTTTGCCTCTTATTAGCTTTGTGGTCTTGGACAAGTTCCTTTCCCTTTCTGGATCTAATTATCTTCATCTGTAAAATGAGGAAATGAGGGGATTCAACCAGATAATAAATGAATGAAAGAATGAAAAGCATGAACTAAGCCCCTCTATGTGCCCTGAATTCTAGGGTACAAATAAAAAATCTAGAGTCTCTGCCTTAAATTGTTATAGTAGGAAACAACACATAGAGGAGGGGGAGGGCCAGGGGAGGGAATTTTAGTTGGTGAAATCGCAGGGGTAGGAAGTAGAACCACAGAGGAGTTCATTTACAGGGTCTTTAAAGGAGCAATGATAATAATTTGATGATTGTTCCCAGAGTAAAAAAAAATCAGTTAATTAGTATTTGCAAATTTCTTACCATGTGCCAGGGACTGCAAAGAAAGGCAGTTCCTGCCCTCCAAGAGTTTATGTTCTATTGGGAGAGACAATATATAAACAACTAGGCACATATAAGATACATGCAGAATAAATGGAAGACAATCTCAGAGACTAAGGCCCTAGCAATTGGGAGGACCTGGGGAAGGCTTCTTGCACAAGGTAGAATTTGATGTGAGAGCTAAAAGAAGGCTGGAAAATGAAAAGGTAGAGGTGAGGAGGTGGGGCAATCCAGGCACGTGGGAGACAGCCGATGCAAAGACATGGAGAAGAGAGATGGAGTGTTGCATTTGAGGAACAGAAAGCAGGCAATGGAGATGGTCTAGTTGGAGAGGAGGAAAGTGTCAGAAGAATGGGAGGGTAAGGAAGGGTTGGGCTATGAAAAGCTTCAGAAGCCAACAGATTTTCTATGTGATCTGGAGGGAATAAGGATTATATATAATAATAGATGACATGATGGGACCTGTGCTTGGGAAATCCACTTTGGCAGTGGGTGAAGGACACACTGGATCAAGGAGAGGCTTGAGGGATGGAGTTCTACTGTCATAGCCCAAGCAGAAGGTGATGCCTACATGAGTGGAGAAAATGGGACATGGGTGAAATAAATTAGGAAGAGAGAAATGAGATCTGTGAACAGACTGGGTATGTGATGAGCTGAAGTTGGCACTGCCAAGGCTGGGAGCCCAAGTGAGATGACAGTCATAGGGAGATTGAAAAGAGGGTAGGGTTTTGGGGTGTAGAGAACATGTTCTGTTTTGAACATCTTGAGTCTGAGATGCCTATAGAAATCTAGTTTGGTATGTCCAAAAGGCTGTGGGGGATGGGAGACAAACGCTCTGGGCTAAGGTTTGATTGGGAGATTTAGAGCTGAGAATCATCTCCATGGAGATGATGATTGAACACATGGGAGCTGCTGAACTTGCCAAACATAGAGCAAAAAGAGACGAGGACCCATGGGCAATGACTGTGTGCAGTGGTGGTGGAGGGAGGGTGAGGTAGGAGGATGGCCAGAAGATTGCTGAGTTGGACAGCTCAGTGTGAGGGAGGCATCATAATCTGGCCTGGGATTGGCCAAAAAGAATGGGTTTGGCAGGTCCACGTTCTGTCTCACTTATTGCCCAATTGGCATAGCTCAACCTTATCCAAAGAGTTTCCAAACTAATTGGATTAAATCTCCCTGGGCATGGTCTCTGGAGGCCCAGTGGTGTGGAGAGTCTAACATCAGGGTAGATGACAAGAAAATGGCCAGGTAGACAGCTGGCTGGCCTCACAGGTCCCTTCAAGCTCTGACATTGCATGACTTTCCGTCTTTAATCTCGAGCAGGTACTAAAGGGTAATGGAGGCGTTGCTATCGTTTTGTCTCAAAACTACTTACCCTCTCTAAACCTTAGTTTCTTCATTTGTAAAGGGGGCACGGTAACACTTTACTACTTATCTTAAAAGGTTGCCATAGGGAAAATAGCTTTAATCACAAATCAGTATAGCAAGGGTGAGTTATGCACACAGTTTGGCATCAATTTCCAAACTTTCCACCAGGCATACTTAATGCTGCATTGCTTGCCATGCTTGTCCATCAGAGAGACGTCGTGGCCTAGTAGATAGCCACTCCTGAAGTTAGGAAATCCGAGACTCAGGTTCTGTTTGGATACATATTAGCTGTGTGATATTAGGTTAGTTATTTAACCTCTCTGAATCCTTGAGCAACTCTACAATTTTGAGTTTCATAGGGGTTGCTGCTCTGCCCCATAGACTTGGACCACTGGAACAAATGCCTGTATCTAGTAGCTGGAACTGTGTAATTCTTCTCCTCAGTTACTGTGGATAATTGAGAGTTGATAGTATTATGGTTTTCTTTAACTCAGATTTAATTTCTTTCCTGTGGTTATTAGACTTTTCTCTCCCTGCCGTTTCCTTCCTTCAGGGGCTCCATTGGCCTGGCTGTCATTTGTGATTTACAGTGGCTGAAATAATATTTTAATGCTGTTTGTTTTCACCTTTGGGCTCTGGGCTCCGTAAATCCATTGTCTGGTCAGGGTGGGGATGTAGGCTGCATTGGCCCAGGCCCTTTGGCTGCAGGAGACCTCCCTGGGCACGGATGACCATTGTGAGGTCCTGTTGGCCAAATGCCCAGGTTCCAGGCCAAATGCCCTTTCTTCCCCATGAGAGTCAAACCTCAACAGAGACAAACAGAAGGAATTTTTCTGAGCTGCCAAGGCTTTGTCCAGCTCCACCCAAATGATCAAGGCGTCCCGCTGCTGACGCTTTCTGGACTGGCCTTAGAGCATGTCAAAGAATGATCGCCACCTCGTCTGGGACAGCCTCAGAGTGAACTCAACGTAGAGCAGAGCTGGGACAGTCAAGGGAGTTGGCCTTCAGCCCTGCTTTCTCCACTGGCGCTGGCTTGTCTGCCTTCAAATACGGGAAGCTTCTGCTACCCGAGAAAACCCAACGAACCATACAAAACTCTTCCTTGTGCTGCTGTCCTTTTGGTAACCGACTTCTCTCCTTCCTTTCAAAAGCCCCTATTGTGCACCCCTTAGGGGCCTTTGAATCTAACCTACTCATTTTAGGGGTGAGGAAACTGAGGCCCTGCAGAGGTTAAGAGCTTTACTTATGATCACATAGCTAGTCAGAGTCTGAAGCTACATTCGAACTCATTTCCCTTACTCCAAGTCCAGTCCATATTCACCAATGCTTGATGCCTCACTAGATGTGGTATAGACCAGTGGTATCAAACTCAAAGAGAAATAGGAGTCACGAACCTGTACATGACATTTTTTGCTAGCCACATATTGACTTAGTTTTAAAATGTAATGTTACATGTTTTATTATAATTTATGTGGTTTAATTAAATATTAAACAATTGCATTTTAATCTGGTTCTGGCTACATCCTGTAGTGTTGCAGGTAGGCCATGTGTTTGATGCCTCTGGTCTAGATCCAGGCTTCATCCCATTCATCCCCGAAGCACCTGCAATATTGCTTCTGTCCCCACCATTCTGCTGAAATTACTCTCCAAGGCCGCAAAAGGCCTCCTTATTGCCAAATCCCATCGTCATAATTCCATCTCCTTCCCACCCCCAACCCTAGTTTTAAATGTGGACCTCCAGCTCTAACCCTCTGACTCTAACCATACCCCTCCCCCTCACTCCCCTTCTCTCCCCTCTCCCTTTTTTCTCCTTCCCTCCTCCATCCACATAAAGGTGTGAGTCCACTACTCATTTGCATAGCGGCTCAAACCCTCTTTCTTGTTTTTCTGATGTAGGCTGGTTTACCTCTACGTGGGGAGCCTGGTGGCCCCTAGCTCTCAGGGACTCCCCACTCTGGTGTCAGGCTCAATGTAGAGACTTGATTGTCTTAGCCCACTGTGGCTCAGAAGTCCTGAGCTCTCACTCCAACAGTCTCAGCCTTCTCTTCATCTCTGCTCATTTCTTTTCTTATTCTGGGAATCCCCTTCCCTTTTCCACCACCTAGGCCTAATTGGTATCCTATCCAAACCTTAAGACCCAGGTGCAGTCTCTCTCTCTCTCTCTCTGTCTCTCTCTCTCTCTCTGTCTCTCTCTCTCTCTCTCTGTCTCTCTCTCTCTCTGTCTCTCTCTCTCTCTCTGTCTCTGTCTCTCTCTGGTGAGGCAGCTGGGGTTAAGTGACTTGCCCAGAGTCACACTGCTAATGAGTGTTATGTGCCTGATTTGAACTCAGGTCCTCCTTACTCCAGGTGTGGTACTCTATCTACTATGCCACTTACCTGCCCCCCAGTGCTTTTCTCTTAATGAAACTTTCCTTGATTCCTGGCCCCACTTCCTACTAAAGCAGTATGTCCTCTCCCTCCTAAAATCTCATAGCAATTTCTCCTTCAGTGCTCTTCAGGACCTGGAGAGGCAGAGTATAGTGATGTGGGTGCTGGATTTCCGATTAAGAGCACCTGGGTTAAAGCTTCATATCTCATCGTTTCTAGCTTATGACCACAGTCAAGTCACTTAGCACATTCAATAATCAATTACAAAATATTTATTAAGTATTTGCTCAGTCCCAGGCAGTGTTCTGGGCATACAAAAAAAAAAAAACCCAAAACATGGCCTCTACCTTCAAGGAGCCTATCTATGTTCTAATGGGGGAAACATCATTTATATAAATAGATCTATGTGTAGTATATATGTCTATATACATTACATGATATAATAGATGGCATATAACATAAATATTATAGTGTAGTATATAATATGTAGTATATAATATGACAGATAACATAGTAACCTTTGTTGAGAAAGGAGGGAAGATGGGAGGGGGGAATCAGGAAAAGCCTTCGGAAACAGGTAGCATTTGAGCTGAGTCTCGAAGAACACCCAAGATTCTGAGAAGGTGAGATGAGGAATGTGATCATTTTTGACCTGGGGGAGTCAGTGCAGAGACATAGAGGGGTAGATGGGTCATCATGGTTGAAGACAGCAAGTGAGCCGGAGTGGATGAAGAGTATGGACTTTGCATTTGTTATCTCTCATAATAGAATGCAATCTCCCTGAGGGCAGGAATGCTTCATTTTTGTCTTTGTATCCTGGGCCTGGCACATAATAGACACTTAATAAATGTTTGTAGATTGGCTGATAAACCATTTTGAGCCCCAGGCAACTCTGTAAAACTTAGTCATAGGATGGGCAGAGAGTGATGGAGCCCCAGGTATTTGATATATGAAGTATGATTTTCATCTGAGTCTTTAAGGACTGATAAGTACCTCATATATGCGATGTCGTTTCATCTTCCCCAGAGGTAGATACTATAGATATTCCTCATATTATAGATAAAGAAATTGAAAGCGAAGTGAAGCAAAGCAAGTCTAATGTCTTGCCCAGGGTCACACTTTGTTAAAATCGTTTTTCAGTCATGTCTTCATGACCCCATCTGGGATTTTCTTGGCAAAGATACTGGAGTGGTTTGCCATGTCCTTCTCCAGCTCATTTTATAGATGAAGAAATCGAGGCAAACAGGGTGAAGTGACTTGCCCAGGGTCACTCAGCTTGCAAGTGTCTGAGGACAGATTTGAATGTAGGAATATGAGTCTTTCTGGTTCTAAGCCAACGGCTCTGTCCACTTGCCAACTAGCTGACCTAAGGTGCCCAGGGTCACATAGCTACTAAATATCTGGGGCAGGATTGGAGCCCAGGTCCACCTGATCCAGTGCTGTTACCTTGCCATGACACTGCCTCTGGATGTCTCCAGAGGATTGGGTTCAATCTATATCTACTTACAAGTCTCTAAGTCCCTTGGGGCTAGGGACACTGTTTTATTTTTTATATTAGTACTGTGACTTGTACGTGCTTAATAAAGTTTGAATGAATGACTAATTCAATATTTGTCAAACTAACTAGCCATTATATAATACTTCAATGTCACTATATCTAAAGAACCCCAATTCATTCTTCCAAGTTTTGCATAATATTCTCATTCAGGGGGAAAAATACTCTTTCAAAAATTCTCAAACAAGTCTCTTCAGTTTTATTGTTAATGTTGGAAAAGGCTTTTATGAAGTCACTGTAATGGTTATTTTTTTGAGTATATATTCAAACTATTAGCAAAAACACAGAAAAGCTTACTTTTTTTTAAAGTATGCCCTTAGGCCAAGCGAAACTGCTTTGATTGGCTAAGCCAGCACATTTTGTGTTATCAGAATAAAAGTAAGCTTTGCCTATCAGAGGACTAAGTGCTTTTAGTGCTAAATGCAGATTTGCAGCTGATGAGAGCTTAAAATATTCAGAAAGTCTGCTTTAACCTATTTAAGACATTTGGTCCCTTTAAAATAAAAGCAGGGGAAAATGAGAACAGAATATGAAACCTGGGTGCTTGGGGAAGATTGGTTTTATAGACGGACAGGAGATTGAGTGACCTCTATTTGCCTTAAAAAAAATTACACCAAGCTACACATTTGCAGTCTTCAATGATAGATGAACAGAACTTACTCTTACCCTTTGATCTGTGGGATGCCAGCTTAGTTCTCAAAGAGTCCTTGGGCCCCCATGCCAAGGGAAGCCAGGTCAGATGGGGCCTTTGAGTTTCAGCCAGTTCTCTGGTGGGACTCAGGTGCTGGTGACCTTCTCTACTGACTGGGAATCGGGAGAGAATGGGGCTCAAATTGAAATTCTTTATTGTCTGCATAACGACAGTCAAATCATATAAGTAAATGAGAGTCTGGAACCTTGAGAACAGAACTTCCAGAGAGGGCTGTAACCAAGGTCTTCAAGTATTTGAAGGACTATGGGCAGGGGCTGTTCTGTGTATCCCAGAAGGGCAATGGCAGAGTGTGTACAGAAAAGAATTTAGACTAGATGTCAGGGGAAAAAATCCTAACAGGTGGACCTTTGCTAAAGCGGCACAGACTGTCTACCAAGTTCACTTGTTCTTCCGTCGTTCTCAGTTATTTCCAAGTCTTCATGACCCTGCTTGGAGTTTTCTTGGCAAAGATAATGGTTTCACCATTTCCTTCTCCAGCTCATTTATAGATGAGGAAACATATGAACAGGGTGTAGTGACTTGCCCAGGGTCACACAGCTAGTAAGTGTCTGAAGCAGGATATGAACTCAGGAAGCTGAGTCTGCCTGACTCCAGGCCCGTTGGTCGGTCTGTACACTTCACCATACCATCATAGATTTTAAACTGGAAAGGATCTCAAAGACCATCCAGTATAATCCCCTCATTTTACAGATGAGGAAACTGAGGTTCCTGGTTAGTAAGTGACCTGCCCAAGGGACCAAAAGCGTCACGTGGTTTCTGCCTCAGTGGAGGTCTTCAAGTGAGTGCACTATTGTGTGCCTGTCATTTTAGATAAGCTTTGTACCAGAAAGTTACTGGGAGCTCTTCCAGCTCTATAATTCTGTGATCGCACGTATTCCCTTGCTTAATCTACAGAACAGGAATAAGCCAAAGTACCCCATGGGCTGGCTGGGAGGAGCAGATGAGATAATGCACAGAAAACCTCCTGTGCATCCGATGGTGCTGAGGCTGTTCTCCTGGAGCAGAGGAATCTTCCCTCCTTCTCCTTCATAGGATCTTATGAACATGTCTGCGCTCTAACCGCCATTGTCCTCTCTCCACTTAGCAAAAGATCAAGTGTCTGCTTCTCAGCACATTTCCTGGCTTCTTCAGCCTTCGTGTTCTGGCAACTGTTTAGCGTCAGTTCCACCTCTGTGGTAAGGAGGCCTGGTAAAGGAAAGTGCGTCTTCACTTTCATCCGTTTCTGGTGGCTCGGTGACAGCCAGAGGTTTAAAGAGGGCAGGCCAAAGCTGCTGAGGTCCGAAGCAGCTGTTGTTCATTGTGACCCCTTTATTTCAGGGGGTGTTCACTTGGGCTTCCGCTCTCATCAGCCAACGTCCTGGCTGTGTGCATGTGTGTGCACATGCACACACACACACACACAAATGCACACACAGACAGACATTCCCACTCACACAGACATACATACACACTCATATTCACCCTCACATATACATTCATACTCATATGGACACACACTCATATGCACACTCAAATGCATATGCACATGCTAACATAGATACACATGCTCATACTCTTTCACATAAATGTGCACATACACACACGCACACATGCGCGCACACATGCACACCAGGTCCAACTGTGCCTACCTCTAGCATGGTTCCTTTACAATCGGCAAACATTTACCATTGCTTATTTAAGTGCTTCCAATTCTGAGGATTGCAATAAGAACTTTGCTGCCTCTATGCTCACAGTATAAATGGGCAGGCCCATGTGTCTTTGGACTCTTCCATTTTTCCTTCCTCAGCCACATTTGTCCCTTCTCTCTTCCTCACTTGCACTTTGCATTGCCATCACCAAATCGCTTAGCACCTGGGGTCTTAGTTTGGAAGCTCTGGCTGATTTCTTCATTGAACTGCTCGGCTCCTTTGTCTTCTGAAGCAGTGATTGATGTAGGCTGCAGTTCCCTTCATGGTGGTATTCACTAATGCTCATTAAGAATACTGCAAGGAGAAAGGAGCACATAGATTCAAATAATCCCACAGTTCTGTGACCACTTGCAAACCTTCATTTACCTATGGGGAGATGTGCTTGAGCATTTGAATATTTTTCCTGTGGAGAAGCAGGGTGGCATGGTGGATAGAGAAAGGGCTGCCCTTAGAGTCAGGAGACTTGGACTCAAGTGCTCCTCTGACATTATCTGAGTGACCATGGACAGGTCTGTTCTTCTCAGCATTACCAGGAAACTCTCTAAGACAATGTGGAGGACTTATCCATCTGCATGGTAGAGGGAGTTTTGACACTTGGAGGTCCCTATGCCCATTGAAATGACTGGTCAGGCAAAAACAATCAAAACCCCTCTTCCTATAAGGTCTTTTGCCATAGATCAATACATTGACAAACCAGTAGACAGTTAAACTAGATATTTTTTTATATTCTTGCTGAAAGCAAGCCTGCAGATGTCAAATAGTACAGCTGAAGTGAAAGGCTGGTTTGCAGGGTCCCTTGGGGAAAGGTGGTTTTATTGGGCTCCCCAAGACAAAATCACTGACTGGAATACTGGGCTATCTCTTCTTGCAGTGCTCGTGATGAGTGTTATGGGCAGAGCCATAACTAGGGTGGGACAGCTGATGCTTTATCCTGGGTTGGTGCTAACAAGTATTGTCCTTTAGCATTGAGAAGCAAAAGTTAGCAAAAGCTAACTGATGCCTAGTTAGCGAAAATAAGAAGCTAAAGTAGAAAGATATGATAATTACTTACGTGTCGATGAAAATATTTGATTTATATAGTGGCATATGTGCCAGGCACTGTGCTAAGTGCTTTTCAATTATTATGTCATTTGTTCATCATAACAACACTGGGAGGTAGGTGTCATTATTATCTCCATTTTAGAGATGAGGAAACTGAGGCAGACAACAGCTATGTGACTTGTCCAGGGTCACATAGCCAGTAACTACCTGAGGCTGGATTCAAAGTCAGGTCTTCCTTCCTGCTGCATCGCCTTAGCGGCCCTGATGAGATGGTGAGGTGGATGCATTGTCCAGTACGTTATAGGGGTGTTCCTTTCTTGTACGGATTGGCCTAGGTGGCTGCTGAGTTTCCTTCCAACTCTCAAATGCTGTGATCCTGTGACTGACCAGCTCCACATCCTTGAGGAGCCTCAGGCCTGGGTGCCTAGGCATATGGAGGAGTTTCCCTTTTGTCCCTTGCCTGGCTTCTGGGGCTTAGTCCAAATGTAGAAGTTTCTTGTCAGAACTTTTGCGGAAGCACATATAGCTAGATGGAAAACAAGCAAACAATTTAATATGACTTTTATAACCTCCTGAATCCTCAAGCTGAAGAATGGAAGGCCTTGTGAGTTAATACTTCCATTGGTTTAATTCACAGCACAACAATTGTTATGCCTGCCACTTGCAACACTTAAATTCACTGCCCCAGCAAAGTGCAGGCTCCCATACGCTCCTGAAAATTACAGAGTGTAAGTTGCATGCAAATTAGACCTCCTCTTCTGAGACACTGTTTCCTCCTGTTTTGTTATTCAGATATTTCAATCCTTCTAATCCTGCTGTGAACAGAGAGGAATAAAATATTGTTTACTATTCTCCCTCACTTGAAGAAAAACTTCTTTTGGCCATTTGGAAAAATAGGCCCATAATGCTCATTTGTTTCGGGAGCCCCTTTCGTATTTTTGGAGTTCATCACCGGGAAAGACTTTGACAGAAATTCAATAAGCATCATAAATGAGGCAGTCTGTTAAGGATTTTACTTCAAAGGTTGCTTTGGGGACAGCTTTCTCACCTGGTATTTTGAAAGATTGGGGCAGCCCACTTAGTGGGAAAAAAACTCCACCAGTATAACTAGAAATTTATTTCTGGATCCCAGGTGAGCTCGGTTGGTGATCTTCTCTGCTCTTTTGTCAAGTAAATGGACACTTTTTCCATACTCCAGTGATTCAGTGATCTTGGGTATTTACGACAATAGGTACTCTCTCTACCAAGACAGATAGCCATCCCTCAATGACTTAGTAAACTTTTTTTTCTTTTGAGGACTGCCATGGCTTGAAGTTGGGGAATCATTACTTTTAGCCAAGTTGATAACAAGCCTCCTTCGGAGCACTTTGCATAATTCCTTGGACAATAGCCACACCAAGTCATACCTGAAGCCTTTAGTGTTCCAGTTCTGGATAGCTCCCACTGGACCTGTGTTCAAATCCTCTCCAGCTTGCTAGAGTCTTATGAAACTGTTATTTTGCTAGCATAGCCCTTCAAGGATCCAGGCACCTCCTCACCAAAATAAAGCATCCGAGAAAGACTGTATTTTTTTTTGTTTTACTGATATCCTTTTTTTTAAATACTGCAATCACTTCCAGAACAAATAAAAGCCTGAAAACAAACAAAGCAAAGCTGAATCAGTAACTAGATCTGATAAGATATGCATCATTCTGTACTCATAGACTACCAACTTTCTCCAGACAGTAGGAAAGTGCATTGTCAGTAATCTTCAAGAAACAAGACAAGTCTTTGCATTTAATCTGAACTCTGATGTCTTCTTAGGATTGTATTCATTAATATTATTGGTCTCCTGATCCTACTGTCTGTATTTTGTATTAATTCATATGTCTTCCTATGTTCTTTGGGAATTTCTAATATGTGTGTATTTTACAGAACAATGCTATCTTAAAAATTCTTTTTTGAGACTGGTTCTCCCTATTCCACCCAGTTCAAAATGCAGGGACCACTCATGAGGCCTAAACCCAGTAGTGCTTGGCACAGGGGCTTAGACCCAATCCATTTTGGACTTGGCTTGGTTCTTCCTTCCCTAAGTAGCTCGGTGGTCCTTGATCCCAAGGGCTCATCATATTGGAATGGGATTTAGGAGGAATGCGTGATCAGCTCTAGCCCGGTGTAGCTCAGGAACTCCTAAGCTCGGCTGACCCACTAGCCTCTTCCTCCCTCAGCAGCAGGGATCCAGGCAGCTGCACATCACCTGGCAGCAAAATAATATTCAACAGTCTGTTCATTTCTCCAACCCAATTGCTATAAAAGGACTGCTATGAATATTTTGGCCCATTTGGCACTTTTTTTTGGGGGGGGGTTGCTGTTGATCTCCTTGGAGTATATTCTCTGAAGTGATATTGATGGCTCAAAAGAGTATTAATGCTGTAGTAACTTTTTTACACAATTCCCAGTTGATTTCCAAATGAGTGTAATTCACTGCTATGTTAATACGCTTATTTTCCTATAGCTTTTCCAACTGTGGTATTTCATTATGTTTTCCAGCTTGGTTAGTAAAGGGCAATGCCTTGAAATGGTTTCCTTCTTATTTCAAGACATATGTGTGTGTGTGTGTGTGTGTATGTATATATGTGTGAATATATGCATAAATATATGGATATATATATACACATATACAGACATACATACATGTATAGAAACAATCCACCCTACCATATATATATATATATATATATATATATATATATATATATATATATATATATAGTAGGTTGGGTTGTATATCATACACACTTATTTTCATTTTGTTGTTTTGCATTTCATCTTTTAAAAGTTTGTATTCACATCTCTCAACTGTATCTATTTGGACGTGTCTCTTAGCCTTATATATTTGCTTCAATTGCCTGTGTATCTTGGATGGCAGACTTTTATCAGAGAAGTTAAATATTTTTCCAGCCTAGAGTTTATTCTTATTCTAATTTCATTAGTTTTGGTCATTGGAAAGCTTTTCAGTTTTAGGTGCATAATCACACTTGCCTCTTTTGTTTTTTTGTTTTTGTCTCTGAGTTCTATTCTGTCTCTTACTTGGCTATCACCCAAAGCACAGTTAGGAACAGAACTTCCTTCTTTCTCCTCTAACTTCATGTTATGATGTGATCTTTTCCTCTTAGTTGACTTGTATTGGACACTTAGGGCAGCATATGCTGGTGGGTGCTGTAAGATGCTGCTCAAGTCCTATTTTGCGCTATCTAGTTTTCTCAAGTATTCTGGTTGAATAGGTGAGAGTCCTTCCATAAGTGCTTTTTGTTACTAGGTTTATCAAAGACTGAGCTATTCTGGGGCTTTCTTGTGGATGATCCACAAATCTATTTTTCAAACCAGTACCAAATGTTTCTATGATTATTGCTTTATAAGGCAGCGTGAGGCATGGTAAAGCTAATTTACCTTTAATATCATTATCATTTTCATTGCTTCTCTTGAAATGCTTGAAATATTGTTGTTCCAACTGAATTTTATTTATGTTCTCCCTGGTTCAATAAAATAATGTCTTGTCTGTTTGACATCACTTTCTTTATATTGATTTAGTTAATGTCTTTTTAAATAAATAAATATATATTGATATAGTTCAACCACCAGCAATGAATGACTCTCATTAGAACCATGTAAATTTTGTTTTAATTTTACTTTTATATTCCCTGAGTATATCTTGGTAGATTGACTCACATGTTTTGTCTAATTGATAGTTATTTGGACTGGAGTTTTTCTCTTTGTCACGTCCTCCTGGATTATGTAGTTCTATAAAGAAGCAATAGTGGTCTTGATGGACTGATTTTTTATTCTATTACTTCACTGAAAGCGTTAATTGTCTTAATTAACTTGGTCACTGGTTCTCTAAGGTTTTCTCAGTCAAGAATTTTCTCAACTACAATTCAGGATGATTTTGTCTCCTCTGTGCTGATAGTTAGATTATGATTTTTTTTCCTCTCTCATCTTACTACTACAGCTAGCATTTCTAGTATTATGTCCAAATATAGTAGCAAAAGAAGGAATCCTTGTTTTATCCCTGTACTTGCTCGGAAAGCTTTTAGTGCTTTTCTAGCACAAATAACAATAATTCTTGGTTTTAAATATGTACTTTATGTAGATACGTAGGGTGGTTTACCCACATTCTGTGAGCACCTCCCACTTTCCATGTGGGCATCCGGACATGTAATAGTTAGCTGTACTAGATTGTTCCTTTCGGATTCCTCGCTCAGTTGTAGTGCTGTATTCCTAGAGAAGGATTACCACCATGTGGTTGTATTCAAATTATCTGGGGGTGCTATAGGCAGCTATTTGCACAGAGGATAGAACTCTGGCTCTGGAGTCAGGAGGACCTGGCTTCAAATACTTACTAGTTGTGTGACTCTGGGCAAGTCCTCTCATCCTGTTGGCCTCAGTTTCCTCAGCTGCGACATGAGCTAGAGAAGGAAATGGCAAACCACTCCAGTATCTTTGCCAAGAAAACCCTCAATGGGATCATGAAGAGTTTGACATGACAGAAACGACTGAACGACAACAGCTAGGGGTAACTTTGTTGAGGGGAAATACTCTCCACTTTAGTTCTTGAGGCCCCAATGTGTTTTACATTCCACAACCAACCATTCACAACAAAGATGTTCAAGATTTAAAATGCATCCACTTATTTAATAATAAACCCAAAGAAGTAATAATCACATCACAGATACTCATGTATAAAAGTAAATTCATAAATAAAAAAATGGATTATAATCTACACATACATTTGGGTCACACTGTTCAACCAATGCATTCAGTATTAGGAGAGAGAGTGAGCACACACTTATAGAAACCTGCCAAGTAGACACATGAATGAGGCAATACACATTTTAATCACTTTCACAAGGTAACTCACAGCGCTGGATCTACCAACTTTAATGTCCTATTCTTTTTCACTATTTCTACTTTCCTGGGCTTGAGTATCAGGGCCATAGTTGTCCTATAAAAGATTCTTCTTTCTGAATCTTTGCAAATGGACTAAGACTTAGGTGGAAATTTGACTTAGAAAACAAGTTAATGTTTGCTTTAAAAATGCAACCAATTTTCAGTAATAACCTAGAATTATCTTCTTTATTGTCCAACATAGAATAATTAGAGAATTTTTGAACCAAAAAGGACCTTTGAGATCATTTTGTTCTATATATTGGTAAACCGAGGGCCACTGAGATTAAATTGCAGGATCATGCTACTTTAAAATTGAGTGGTTTCTTAGAAATCTATGAGATCAACACCCTCATTTTACAGCTGAAGAAAATGAGGACAGTATAGAGAAAATATTTTGTCCCCTAAAGATACCTTCTTTGTCTTGGGCTCAGTCTCTGACTTCCCAGTTCTCTGCTGTTTCCACCACACCATGAAAATCCTCTTTAATACCTACAAGCCTCAAGATTTCCTTTTTTTAATTTTCTGAACATGATCCATATTTATTCAGCCCTGAGCCTCAAGTTACAGTTTAGCTTACTAAGACCAGAATATGAAAATCACAAGTCTGGAGGGAAATGTTTGCTTTCTTGGTGAAAGGGCAACAGTGTTTTCGAAATACTATATGTCAAGTCAAGGGGGATTTTTGCCCCCAGTTAAATTATTCCAGCAAACAACAATGCCTCTGGATGATTTGGGCAATTTTGTAAACAAGTAACAAGTTTTATAAAGACAAATGGGTTTTGCAAAAGGTGTGGGCAAAGTCATGTCAAATTTAAAACTATGGACATAATGAGAGGCAATGATGTAGTGTCTAATAAGGATGTATTAGCCAGGAACTGTTTCTCACCAGGGTGCTGGGTTTTGGATTGCTACAGACAGAATTAAAACACAGCTGCAATAGATGGAAATGGGGAATTATATGCAGCAAAGCACAGGTTTCATCATGATCTTTGGAAACAACATGATTATTCTAAACAAGTTTGGTTCATTTGTCATTAATTTTTAATAACAAGAAGTCTTTATACATGGAGCTTAAGGGAGGTGATGTTGATTGTAAAATCTTTTTCTTTGCAAGGCCTTCTGACAACATGGAAGACAGCCACTGACATGGAGGTGGGGTGGGGCTGAACTTGCAGTCATAGGACCTGAGTTCAAATCCTGTCTCTGTGATGTATTATGTGTTTGACTTTAGTCAAAGCACTTAATAAACACACAGGGAATTAATTTCCTTGCATGCAAAATGAGTGGATTGGATCAGATGAGATTTCCAGCTCTAGAGAGAAGATTCTGTAATCCTCTACTCCCTGGGCTTAGTGACCGCACAGAATAGCATTATATCACATTTAGAAAGAAACTTTGTGGTCATATAGTTAAAATCTCTTGGGCAGCTAGGTGATGCGGTGGATAGAGTTCCAGAAGTAAAATCAGGAAGACTCGTCTTCATGAGTTCAAATATGGCTTCAGACACTTACTAGCTGTGTGATCCCAGCCAAGTCACTTAACCCTGTTTGCCTCAGCTCCCTCATCTGTAAAATTAGTTGGAAAATAAAATGGCAAACTGGTATCTCTGCCAAGAAAACTTCAAGTGGGGCCATGGAGAGTTAGATGCAACCGAAACAACTCAACAAGTCAAAAATCTTACCACTGTCCTCCCAAAGAATGTCCAAAACTTTCTAAAATTGTAGTATCTTTCCCCAGTAACTTTCAGTGAGTATTTGCCCTCCCATTATTTGTGAGAAACAGAATTTATTGAGAGGCTAGATCAGTGTTTTCCATGGACACGTGTGAAGGCTGCGGTCATTTGGGAACAGGTGTGACAATGATTAGTGGCTAATTAAATCTCTCTCTCCATTTTTTATTCTGTTTTTTTTTTGTTTCATTAAATATTTGTGTTTTAAATTCATTTTCAGCTAATTTGATTTCAAATAAGACATACTTTAGTGAGGGTTCGTGAGCCAAGAATTTGAATGCACCAATATCCCAACATTATTTTGGATTTAGTTGTAACTAAGCTTATAGAAAGATGAAATAAAATATTATATCTGACCTCAGGAAGCATAAAATCTAGTGGGGGTGATGAGACATGCAGGTCAAGAATAGAATGTAATTTAGAATAACCTAAGTACAAAGGAGAGGTCTAAAGTTCTCTAAGGTTGGCTATCTCTTCTTCCTGATTAATTTTCCCTCCCTCATCTGAGACCTGGTATGCACACTTGGTATGTAGCACACCTGGCACACACCTGGCACACAGCAGGCAGCCCACTTGCCTGCACACCAGCCAGAGGACTTTTATTAGAAGCTAAGCTCTGCCACCTGTGTGCCCTTAGACAAGCTGTGTGACTTCTCCACACCTTAGGCCTTTCATCTATTGAAGACCAGGAGTGTTTTCCATCCCACAAGCCCATTGAGCAGCTCTGGAAGTGGGAGGTAGACAGGGCCACAGTCACTTTGCGCAGCCCTGCCTCACTTAAGTCCAATTCACTTGCAAGTCGAGACATCATCCTCCTGATTCTCTTCATGAACAAAGGACAAACAATAAACAGCAGCAAGATATGGTGTGCTCTGACACAGGCAGTATGGTGCAGTGAAAAGCATTTCACAGCTAGCTCTGGGTTCAAATCCTTACCCTGCCATTTGCCACACCTAAATCTTGGGCCAGCCCCTTAACTTCCCTGAGCCTCAGTTTGCCATCTAAAAAATGAAGCATTTGGACTAAATGGGCTCTGAAGGCCCTTCTAGCTCTCAGTCTATGGTGATATAAATATAAGACCAAAGTCAGCAATGCCAAGCTTGGATTTGGAAAAAACAAAACAAAACAAAACAAATAAAAAATCCCAAAATTCCATGACCTTTTCATATCTTAGAAACACAGGATGTTAGCAATTAAAAGAGCTTTAGAGATCATCTATGATACTCCCCAACCCCATATTTTATGGATGAAGAAACCAAGGGCCAAGGATGGGAAAGGACTCACCTGGGGCCATGTAGTCAGCAAAAGTGAGACCTTGAATTTTGGGGTTTCTCCACCACACATCACCTCCTAACTCTCTCCCACATTATACGACTAGCCACACCATGCTACCTGTTACCTCCTGTGTGAGCATCTCTCTCTCTCTCTCTTCCAACCCCTCTCTTCCCCTCCCTTTCTCTGTCTCTCTGTCTCCACAATAGGATAAATCATTGTAGACAATGTATTCCTTTTAATTCCTGCCACAGGGCACATTATTTTTTGGTGAAATTTATCTAGATATGAGGCAAGGCTCTCTCTCAGTGGCCAGCAACCTTGGGACTCAGGCCTTCATGCACCCCTTTCCCCAGACTCATTGTGCATGTCCCTAATGATTGTTGAATGCTAAAAGAAAGGCAAGAGAGAACACAGGCAAAGAGGTCAACTCCCCCCTGAATCACAGAGCCCTGCATGGCACTGCAGGGGCCTGTTTTTTAGCTCTGGCAGCTGTTAGGCTCTGTGGCCAATAAATTTATTAAAGTATTGACTTTCAAACTGAGATGTAAAGGAGAGATGGTTGAGAGAAAGCGGCTTCCTAAGAAATGAATATTGAAGCATGGGAGCTTGGGCTCAGTGAAACATCTCCCCTGTCCATTGAGATCACAGCACAAAAGAAGGGATGAATGGGAGTTATAATGAAGGGCAAGGGCCCCATAAATTATTCAGAGGTAAAGCTTGTTTGCTGATAATAAGGAATGGTGGTGTTACTGTTGTCCCCATTGACATTTCTGCAAACAAGGGGAATCATGAAATGTGGGCAGGGGGCCCTTGAAGAGTGTCCCTTTGCGGTAAAATGACAGTATAGCTTAATGCTTAACATATGTGTATTTGTTTGTATGCATCATAGATGAGTAAGAGATGGAGTGGGAAGTGGTATAGGGGCAGGAGTTCTGATTGTGGAATTCAACCAATCAATCAATCAGCAAATATTTATTGCATGTCTACTGTGTGCCAGTCAACAGATTAGAGACTGAAAATCTAAATACAAAGAATGAAACAATTCCTACTGGCAAGGACCTTTCATTCCATCAGGGGAGATGAGAGAGATAGAGAAAAAAAAGAGAGGGGGGGAAGAGAGAGAGAGGGAGGGAGGGAGGGAGAGAGAGAAACAAGGAAAGGAAATAAGCATTTATATAGCACTTACTATGTGTCAGGACCTGTGAAAATCATTGTACAGATGTTTTCTTATTTGATCTTCAAAATAACCCTGCAAGAGAGGTGCAATTATTACCCCCATTTTACAGATGAGGAAACTCAGGCAAATAGTTGTAAAGCTGAATGCCCAAGGTCACATCACTACTAAGTATCTGAGGCTTGATTGAAACTCAAATCTTGACTCCAGGTCCAGCATTCTATGCACTGTGCCACCTAGCTGACTAGAAACAGTTATCTCTATGGATCTGTCCATCTATCTGTCTATCTATAGGTATGTGTGTGTGTGTATACATACATACACATACACATACAGATGCTCATATACATATACAGACTATATATGTGTATATATATATATATATATATATATAAATGCACACGTAGCATAATCATAAATTGAATAAATACAAAGCAGTTATGTATAAATGAAATTGAATTACTTTTGAACCGGCACCAGAAGATTTTGGTTCAGCTCTTACCCTTGCTAATTGTTGTTTGGCTTTGGAAAAGTTAGTTCTTTTCTCTGGCACTGAGTTAATCAACAAACATTTTAAAAGTCCCTACTGTGTGCCATGCATTATGGCTGGGGATACAAAGATAGAAATTAAACAGTATCTGCTCTCATTTTCCTCTGCTGTCAATAGGTATGGTGTGGACCAGATTACTTCTGTGGTCTCTTGCAGTTTTAGTTCCTGAATTTTGAGTTGGATGATCTGGATTCAAACTCTTTTTGGCTTTCAGAAAATCACTTCACCACCTTGGACCTTTGTTTCCTCACCTGTAAAATTAGGGAATTAGACTAGAATACTCCTTCCACCTCTTTACCTCTTTACGAATAAGTGAAACACACATTTATTGTGTATTATGTGGCACACTGTGTTAAGCACTGGGAATGCAAGGACACTAAAACCCTTACAACACTTCCATTTTAATGGCAACCAGGTAGTACAGCGTCAGAGGACTAAATTTGGGATCCAGAAGAGCTGAGTTCAAATCCAGCCTGAGACACTTGCTCACTCTCTGACTCCAGACAAGTTGCCTAATGTCTGTCAGTCTTAGTTTCTTCATCTCTAAAATGAGGATGATGATACCACCTATCTACCCTTACAGGGTGGTTGTGAGGATTAAATCATATAATATGTATAAAATAAGTTGCAAGCCTTAAAGCACCACATAAATGGATGATTACATGTAGACACCAAACATAGAACAGTTATGATCCGGGAAGTCACGGGGATGGTGAGTAGAACAATATGGTCACTATTTCTCTGTAGTGTCACAAAAACACAGTTTCTGGTGCATAGTAAGCACTGAATAAGTGCTGGTTGATTCACTGATAATTTTGATTTAATTACAGTTCTCAGAGCAAGAAGGGGACAGCAACGCTTTATTCAGCACCTAGGACGGTTCCCTCATTTGAGCAGAAGATTGATAGAGATCGCTAGCGGATAGTGATCGTGATCTTTAGCCAATGATTTGAGGCCAGCTATGTTCATCATAAACAGACATTATTTTAGGCAATCAGGGCCTTAGTGCAGTGTGGCACAGATGTCAGAAAATTAGTTCCACAAAGAATGATTTTAAAGCTTGACCATTCTTTAGTCACAGCTGGAATCTTCCCTCATAGTTACTCAAGCATCATTGTCAGAACACATTTTTTTTTAATTTAGAATGAAACTCAGAAGCCACCCAGTGATTAAGGATTAATAAGAAAAGAGGCAGAGAATGGCCTCTTTACCTAGTCAAAAAAACCTTATCTGGGAGGGGAAGACCCTCAGGGTTTCTGGCAGAAAGAGAAGCAATTGCTATTTACATTCACTGTGAACCAATCAGGGCCCAAACAATGACCAAGTGGAGTTTGGCCTGGGAACCTCTTGTTGGCCAATAAATTATGAATATAATTGGGGAGGCTAGTTGACACAATGGATAGAGTGCTGGACCTGGAGTTAGGAAGACTCATCTTCCTGAATTCAAATCTGGCTTCAGATTTGTCCATATGACCCTGGGCAAATCACTTAACCCTGTTTTTCAGTTTCCTCATCTGTAAAATAAGCTGAAAAAGGAAATGGCAAACCACTTCAGTAACTTTGCCAAGAAAACCCCAAGTGGGGTCATGAAGAATCAGACATGACTGGAAAATGACCGAATTGATTAATAGAATTGTAAATATACAATAATTTATCATATAATAGAATTAGAATTATAATAAATATAATTGTATTGTTAATAATAAATATTATTCTTATGTAGGATCAAATGTTCTTAGAGGTCCATCTAGTCCAACACTTTCATTGTAAAGATAAATAATATAAGGTATGGAGAAATAAAGTAATTTGGCCATAGTATTATAGGCAGTAAATGGCAGGCAGTATTTGAACCGAGTCTCTAGACTACAGAGACCGTGATCTCTCCACTGTATCAGGCTGCTTGTAATAGAGAAGTTGGTATCAAATATGTACCTTACTCACTCTGGAGCAAATGATGTGTTCATGTTCTCTTTCCCATTCATTTCATTCAGTCCCAATAATAAAACACAGCCTGTTGATGTCCAGCCCATTTTCTTTCCCCAACTTCTTTTAACTCTTCCTGAAATCCCTGTTTCGATCATTCTAAAATAGGAAGCTTCACAGGAAATTTCCTTTGCAGCTGTTAAATATTGATGGGCTTCTGTCCAGGGTAATACAATTAAACTCCCAGCAGTTATCAGGATCTTTGGATAACTGACCTTTCATTCTTTTCCCTTCTCTGGAAGTGCCTTTCCCTGTGACACAGGGTTAAATAGTGAGCAAGGAGCTAGCTGGCTTTGCCAAGAGTACCCTTAACAGACTCTGATCATGAACCAGAAGGCATTTGCTTCCTAGAAGTCTGTGGGATGGCTCTTACACAGATCCAGCTCACATTGCCATTTTAGTTGGCAATGATGTCCTCCTGTTGACACTGTTATTCCAGCTACTCAAAGGATTGTGATTCTTTTTTTCCCCCCACTTCTTGTGGGAAGCTGTTGTCCCCCAATCCTAGCCCTTCCAAACTCTCTCTAAGGTAAAATGACTGCCAAAAGAAAATAGCCACTTTTTCCACATGAAACTTAACGGATAATGCAACTTATATTCTTGGTTCAAACATGTGATCTTGGAATCAGGTTGCCTTGATCCAACCTCAGCACATTGGCTAGACCATTTGTGGGAATCTATAGGGGCACATGAAGAAGAATCATAGATTTAGATTTCAGAGGTCATCTAGACCAACAACCTCATTTTATACTTGAGGAAACTGTGGGGAAAATATTTGTTATTTATTAATATTGTTTGAACCTAGGTTTATGTGGCTAGAAAATGATGTGCCCCAGAAGTTGGCCATAGAAGTCAGGCTGATCTCATAGAAACTCCAGGGAAGCCAGATATAAGGAATGCTGAAATCCCATCTAGTACTTGCTTTGGGTCCTCTCAGGTATTTTTTTGGCTCCACCCGAAGCTTGTGTTTCGGGTTCCACCAATTAGATTGAATGTTTATACTTATACATCTCAAACTGGAAGCTTCTCTGGAAGCTCCCTACTGCTTAGATTCAGCCAATCAGGTGAATGTCCTTACATTCTTGTCTGAACTCTCCATAATATAATCCTCACAAAGACTTGGGAGGGAGACACTTTTTCTGGCTCTCTCCTTTGCTAAATGATCTAATGAAATTCTTTTTTAAAACTCTTTAAGATTTTTTTCTCTCTCAAATAACCAAGCTGAGGACTAGGGAGGCAATGAGCTTTGTCTGAAGTTCCCAGGAAGGGAAGGCATGGGAAGCCCATGAGCTTCGCTGATACAGTACCAGCATCATTGAGAAACTCATTTGAAGTTTCAGAAAGAGTTCCCATCATGCCTCATCTTTTGTTACTTCTCATGTTTTTTCTAGATTCCTATTTTTCCCTCCACAGTTTTTTCCACTTTTGCTTACACTGCTTTCTCAATAGTTTATGTCTCTTTTAAAAATCAATGGAAATTGGCAGCTGAACTTCTCCTTCCCTGGAAAGCCTTCCTTATCTTAGGCAAGATCTGATGGAAAGGAGAAGCTGCATTCCAGTGAAATCTCCAGTGCTTGGTGGAGGGTTCCTAGAAAACAGGCAGGCTTTCCAAGAAATTAGGAGTCAGGTGATAAATGTGGCTTTGGAAGAATGGTAGAAACATGTTTTTTTTTTTTCCAGACACAAAAATATGGTGAAAAAAGGGATATCAGACAAAAATACAATGGGCACTTGTCAAGTGTGATGTTGAGGGGATTCTTGGTCAAGTATGGCTTGAACTAGGTGACCACAGAGGTCCCTTAGGCTCTGCCGATGTTCTGATTTTATGATTTGAGATGCCCTTGTTTTCTAAGGCAGAGAAATGCTGATTGTGGAGACTTCAAGCTGGAATTCTGTTTGAAACACAAATTAGTTCTTCCTAGATCTGAGGCCCTCCCATTAATTGCTTATTGTTCCACTTTGGAGTCTGGAGGAGCTAGCATATTAATTTGTCCTCTATAAAATGGGGATAATGTTAACTTATATGGTTATTGAGAGGAAAGTGCATTGTAAAGTTTATGATGGTATAAAATATGAGTTGTGGTGTCAATGATGATATTTGGTTTTGTTTCAGACCTGTGATTTTATCATTAGAGTGGGCTCTTGATGAGGAATCCTCTGATATGTAACTCTCCTACAATTTCTAGACTTAGAGAGTTTTGGGTGGGGTTATGAGAGATTAAGTGACTTGCCTAGGCTCATGCAGCCAGGATGTACCAAAGGTGGAACTTGAAACCCTGGTCTTACTGACTTGAAGGCAGGCATTCCATTTACTATGCCATGCTGCTTCTCAATGATAAAATATCTGATAGCTGGTCTCAGATTTCATGGCAAATAGGGTCACATTTTAAAGAAATAATTTCTACAAAGTTTGAGTAAATAGATATGACCTTGCTGAATAATGGTAAAATGTGACAGTACAGACACACCACTGGCCCAATCACTTATAACTTATATTGGTTTACTAGCAGACAGAGCCTATGAAATGTCAAATATCTTAGAACAGAACCCAGAGGCCATACATGCATGACATCCACATGACCTCAACCAACAGCATGTCCACAACAAAGTGTATATGCTCAATGGATTTGCTCATCCAAAAGAAGGGGTTCGTGATAGTGATATAGGATCAGGTCATTGCTACAAAAAACTACAGAAATGTCATTCTTAATAAAATATGGTTCAACACAGCCTTTTCAAGGAAAGGGTACATAAAGAACTACACAACCTATCAGTATAGGTTGCACAAATTTGGGACCTACAAATATTTAGAATGATATCAAGTCTCCAAGATTGTAGACCACAGATTCCCCACCCCTAGACTAGGAGCTCATAATTCTGGACAACCTAATAGACAGCAAATCCTATAGGAAGAATACAAATCCCCAAGTATCCCAGGTCAGCTAGTGGTTGCAGGAGATAGAACACTGGATTTGGAGCGAGGAAAATTTGATTTCAAATCTGGCCTCAGACACCTACTAGCTGTGTGCCCTTGGGCAAGTCACTTAATCTCTATTTGTCTTAGCTTCTTCATCTATAAAATGGGGATAATAATAGCACCTATCTCCTAGGGTCAAATGAGATCATATCTGTGAAGCACTTTGAAAACCTTAAAGCATTGTATACATGCTATTCTTCATCATCATCATCATCATCACCATCATCATCATTATGTGCTGGTCTCACCTAAACCCGTCCATAAGTTCACTATCTATTCCATGGCCCATCTGAATTATTTAGTGCTTGGAACTTACTATATTATATATAAATCTCAGATATGTAAAGGTCATTTCATCTAGGGATAGAAATAATCTTCAAAATCACTTATTCCATGAGTTCATAAGTTGGTGTCCAAGGGCATGTTTTTAAAAACAATATATTTAAAATATTTTATAATATAGTTGATTTCTATTGTAATACTATGTATTTTTATAATACATTTTAAAACTTCCTGAGAAGGGGTCTACTAGCTTTTCATTGTTTATTCATTTTCAGTCACATCCAACTCTCTGTGAATCCATTTGAGGATTTCTCGGCAAAGATACTGGAATGGTTTGCCATTTCCTTCTCCAGCTCATTTTTACAGATGAGGAAAACTGAGGCAAACAGGGTTAAGTGACTTGCCCAGGGTCACCCAGTTAGTAAGTGTTTGAGGCTGGATTTGAACTCAGATCTTCCTGACTCCAGGCCAGGTGCTCTAAACTTTATGAGACTGCAAAAGGCATCCCTAAAACCAAAAAAGTTATGTTAAGAACTTCTAATCTAGGCCAACCCTGTATTTTTTTTTTTACAGATGAACCAAGGCAGATAGGGAAAATGCCTTGGCTAAGACTATATGAGTAGTAAGTCCCAGTGTAAAAATTTAAACCTCACATTCTCTTTCTGACTCTAGATCCTGTGCCCATTCCATGTCTCCACTCTCCCTCCCTGTAACATTTTCCTTCTCTGCTAGCTTTTGGATTGGCTTAATTCATGAACAATGCAATAAAGAAGGAGCTCCATTTTGTTCCCTGCAAAGTGGCAACTTCAAGAAGCCCCCTGGGACTCCCTGAAGGAATAACTAAGAGAAAGGAGAGCAAATGATTACTAATCATCACGACAATCTTTTATGAACCAAAGATGAAGGCTATAAGAAAAAACAACCCTGCATTTCTCTGGGATCAGCGTGAGGATGTTATAACTGTGTGGTGATAGCGGGCTATGAGTTCACCTTTGCTGACCACTCATTATTAGGAAAATCTCTGGTTCCATGTCTGCTATCTATCATTCTGAGCCCAACTTGAGCAGGCAGATTCACCAGAACTATGCCTTATCATGGAGACCAGAATAATGTGATCCATGAACCCCTCTCCTGCCTCATTCCTACTAGGTGTCCTGCATGTTTATGTTAGGTACTGAGGATACACCAGAAAACTCTCCCTAGGCAGTAGTATCACATTACTTTAGCTGATACTGCAAAGTCAGAGAAAGACATTTATTGAAGCCACTCCTGAATTACATTTAGATTTTTTCCTCCACACAGGTGGCTTTTTGAATTATATAAGTAGTGCCCAACTCAAGGCAGCTTAAATCCCCACCAACACTTTGATGCCTAGACACATTGCTGTCACTGACTGGTACCTTTGGGGGCCCTTTTTCTATTATCTAAATATTTTGTTCCTGGAGGCAGCTGTTTCCTGCCTGTCTGTCCCATCCTCCTGGTCTCCTGTGGTGCACCTTTACTCTCATAAAAAAGGTTCCTCTGGCTTCCTCTTCATACTTGCTGATAGAAAACAGGAAAGCCAATTGGACTCCATCCCAGATAATTTCTGTGTGTAATGTGTGACAAGGCAGTAGACTCCATGGTGAATTCAGTAGGCTGTAAAGGAAGAGGAGAAGGGCTAGAAACCCTAAATCATTTTCTTCTTCTGAGCACAGCAGCTTTCATTAAGGCAGGAGAAGCAGCAGCTTTTTTGGTTCCTTGTTCCATTGTTTCTCATTTCCAGGCCAGTGGAGTACCTGATCTGTCCAAATGACTCTTCCATGAAGTGACAGTGTTCTCCCCATGTCTCCCTTCCTTTGCATTATAGTAATGTTTTAAACTATCCTGGTGGATGAGCCCAGCAGTCTTCCTTAACTCCAATCTCCCCACCACCTAAAGCTCTGAAGTTATGTCATGAAATTAACATGTTGCCTACAGATCGTCCTCTTTCAGCTGACATGTGCTTACTAATCATTTAGGCAGCCAAGTCGGGCAGTGGATAGTGTGGGATTTGGCATCAAAAAGACCTAAATTCAAAGAACTGCCCTACTCTGGACAAGTCACAAAACTCCTTTCAGTCTCAGTTTCCTCAACTGTAAAATGAGTTTAGTTGTCCCACACTGAACATATAAATTATCTGACATGGAGCCCAGTTGGCTTTCCCATCTTCTAGCAGCACCTATCTCCTAGGGTTGTTGAAAGGATCACAACAGATAACATATGAATGCACTTTGAAATCTTAAAGCACTGCATGAATGCTAACAATTAAGATTATTATTATTTCTTCCACACTAACCCAGTAATTCCTTCCCAAAATTTAAAAAAAAACCCCAAATGTTCCTGAGGTAAAAAGAGAATGTAGTGAACTGTTAAGATTTCTCTTCTCCAAAATAAAAGGTCTTCTTCATTGCACACAGCAGTAGTCCATTGGCAGGCAAAATGCAGACAGAGTACATCCAGGGAGAAGTTGCAGAGGCCTCCCCTGTTTTTAGTGGACAAAGCCAGAAAGCTAACTTACTTCCAAAGAGGGAAGAACCATTTGGGTGGATGCCCTCGAGAACTGCAAGTTCTCTCAGCTGCTTTGGAGAGGGTGACTTGATGGTCTAGTCATGGGAAATGGAGCATTTCTGAAAGAAGCTGGTGGTGTCAGCCATGGGAAGACTTCGCTTAAATGAGTAATCAAATGAGCAAACAAGTAGAAGAGTTTTGCAGGAGGTCATCTGTCTATGACTCCGGCTCAGTGCTTTGCTGAGCTCCTTTTGATTTTGGAGAGCTCCATCTTTGTACTTTCAGCCGTTGGGGAACACTTGCTTTATGCCCATATGCTGCTCCTGCTGATTTTATGGGGATATTTAATGGGAAGAAAGCAGAAGAGAGAAGGAGGCCAGGGAATACTTACAGCCCTAAATGAAGGGCAGATTTTTAAAATCCAATTACTGTGGAGGCACAGATGCACATTTTGCTATTCGGAAAATGCAGGATCTCCATTTGAAGTCCAAATAAAAATAGGATTCTGAACGGGATGTGAAGCCCTGCAGGGAAATCTTTTACCCGTGGTACCTGACACAGCACATAGTAAGCTTGTTGACTGACTGACTGACTGACACCTCATTGACTGATTCATAGAGATGTCTCTAGTAATTCCATGTAATTAGTCAATGAATCTCACAGTTGAGAGACCTCATCTCAGGAGCCATCTAGGCCAACCCATCCTTGAGCAGGTGTTCCTTTAGTACCATCTTCCAATAATTAGAGATGCATCCTGTGCTTAAATATCTCCAAAGAGGGTGGCCTCACTTTTGCCCAAGGCAGTCCTTTCCACTTGGAGACAGTTCCTTATTGTTGTGAGAAAGTTTTCCTTAACACCCAGCTGAAATCTATCTCGACAATTATTACCCATTTATCCTACTGTTGCCTTCTGGTAGCAAGAAAAAGAAAAGAATTGAATCTCTCTTTCATGTGCCAGGCCTTCAAGTGCTTACAAAAACATTCATGTATCTCCCCAGGATAAACATCCCTGGTTACTTCAGTCAATAGTCTAGCGGCATCATCTTGACCCTCTCCTCAACCCAGTTCCCATCTTCTGGATGCTGTCTGGCTATCTGTGTCCAGGTTTGTCCATGTATGTAGTGTGAAAATAATACTGTAAAGCAGGGATTGTCCCCTCCTTAGTCCTGGGACTTATACTGAGGCAGCTGAGTAGTGTACTCATTAAAACTCTGGACTTGGAGTCAGGAAGAATTGAGTTCAAATCCTGTTTAATATATATTTCATATATTTAATTTTGTAATTAATCATATAGTTTGTATAATTCATATTAATGATTATTTAATTTATATTAAATGGAGAGTGACAGGAGTTGAAGCATCCTGGCTCACCCAGCTGTATAAACCAGGATATTTCAACTCCTGTTAATCTCCATTTACTCATCTCTGAAAGGAGAATAAGAATAATTGCTTCATAGGATTGCTGTAAGAAGCCAAGGAGATAAAATGTAAAGTGCTTTGCAAACTTTAAAGTACCATATAAAGGGTAGTGATCATAAACATTGTCATCCTCGTCATCAGCATTATTATCACCATCATTGTTATTGTGAATCTATTCAAAGAACACATTGACTTTTCTGACAACTCTGTCCCCAGTTGATTGACTATGATGGAGGTTTTTCTCATTTTGGTGAAGTTGATTTTTCAGACACAAGTGATTCAAGCCAACGCTCTAGCCCATGAGAATATTTTTTTTTTGTATCCTTTGTTAGTCCAATATTTTTACTCTCTCCTAGCTTCTAGTCCTTTGGAATTTTGCTTGGCATGACATTCCTGTCTTTGTCCAAGTCACTGACCAACAAAAAAAAATGTCATTGTGTTTGGGCGACACATTTTCTATTACTAGTAATTAAAGATGAATAGATAAATGAACATTTTTTACTTCCATCAATCCAAGCCAATCCAATAAACATTAATTAAGATTCTACCACATGCAAGACACTGTCCTAGGCACTAGGGCTAATACAAAGTCAAAATGGAAAATGTCATCCAATGAAATACATTTGAAATGCTCCGACACATAGACTGTGTCAGGTTAACCATGAAACATTTATTATCCAAGAGACTTGACTAATTAAGTAGGGGATGAGTGAGAGAGCAAGGGAGACTTCTTTAGGAAAATCTCAATAGGGCCCTAGGAAAGAAAGCATAGGCTGTATCAATGGCTATTAATATTTTAAGCAACCTCATCCCATGAAACACATAGGTAAAGGAGGCTTAAGAGCAGACATTTGCCTTATGAGTATAAGGGCCTGAAAGAGAGAAAATCTTTCCATGACTGGGAGGCAATTTTCATTTCCGGGGTGAATCAACATGTAGAATCTTTTCTTATTCCATGGGCTGACAAAATAAAGAATAAGGAAGAATGGGAGGTAAGTGTCTTTGCTCAAATTGGTCAGCCCACCTTCTAGCCCCAACTAATTAATAATCCTAGGAGATTGTTGCTCTTTGAAATGGAAAGGGAGCATTAGACATTATCTACACTAACCCTTCAGAGACAGGAAATGATCTAGCCAAGGTCACTTAGCTATTAAATTGTACAACCAAGATTCAAGCTCATATTAATCAAAATGAATAATTCTTGCCTAGAAGATTGGCTATTGTGTGTGCGCATATGTGTATGTGTGTATATAAAGAGTGGAGAAGGAAAAAGTAGAGGGAGAGACAAAGAGATGGAAGAGAAGAAGGGAAGATGAGTCCCTTGGAGAAAGGTTTGAGGTTTACGTAGTGTGTTAGTACTTTGGAACTCTGGCAAATCAGAAGTCTGGTCATTGGGATCCTATTCTGCTTTAATGCTAATGTCTTCCCTCCATGACTGTGTGCAATTTATCCAATATGTGTCTTTTTTTACATAGTTGTCTGCATGTTGTCCCTGTCCTCCCTCTCCCATTAGACTGGGAGCTCCTTGAGGGAAGGGGCTGGATTTTGCTTTTCTTCGTATTTCTGGGACGTAGGAAGTGCTTAGTAAATGTGAGCTGAATTGGCTTGATTCGACTTGAAATGATGCTACCGATGAAGATGTTGATAACTGACATTCCTATGGTATTTTAAAATGTACCAAAGGTTTCACAGCTTGACCTGCTTTCATCTCAGTGTCTCAAAAACCCCCTTGAGGCTTAATTCCCATTCTATTGATGAGGAGAATGAGCTGCTGAGTCTTAGGCTGATTTTAGCCATGGGTTTATCTTTCAAGAAAGTGGCTCCCTGAGTGCAAAGAGCCTGCTGCCCACAATGCGGCAGAGAATTCCAAACTCAAAAACTCCATCCAGCATCACATTATAGATGAAGAAAGTGGGATTCATAGAAGTTAAGCAATTTGTCCAGGGTCACATTGTCATTAAGTGTCAGAAGCAGAATTAGAACCCAGGTCCTCATGACAAACAGAATGCTTCCTATTGATTTCCCCAAATTGTATGAGGAAAACTAATTTATCTGGCTCAGATCTTTATATACAACCCTCTTGGCAGGTCTACCCTGAAAAGTATTGTCAGATTGAGTGTCTTAAAAGGCTTTGAATCTGATCAGTGTTTTGAAAATGTTAGGACTGATGATGGTAGAATTTCTGAAAAAAGTCTTCTCAGTAGCCCTTTGGTAGGAATATGTTCAGGAAATCAATTATACATTTAAAAAGCCAATCAATTGCATGCACCTGTTTTGTACTCTTCTTTTCACTGCATCAATCTGTATCCTTGGGGAATGTGGAGGAAGGAGCGCTGATGCTCAGTTCATAGGATTGGAGGGCTTTATCTGTGGCCCTTCATAACACGCTTTGAGAATTTAAATGACATATGCATGGATCAATTTTTTGAAGCTTGGGTATTGTCTTTCTTTGGTTTCTCTATCCCCAGTGTTTGGGGAATAGTGCCTGGTACATAATAGGTACTTTACCAATGCTCCTCGAAGTGAATTAATGTAAACATATTTGGTATCCTGGAATTTTGGTAAATGGAGAGTCAGGGAGGTACAGTGTGTTTGATTATACATTCAATATAAGGAGGACAACTGTAACAACCACAACAAAAGCAAAGCACACATCTGAGGTCATATATGTGGGGAGAATTTTTAAATGAATGGATCATTAAAAAGACCACTCTTGGGCCATTTACCATCCAGAATGTAATGGGATGGGGGAACTTCAGCCTTCTGTGTAAACTTAACTGCAGCTAGCATACCTTAATTTGGGGTCTTTTTCCTACGTTGTGAATTTATGTGTATTTAATAGTGGAAAAATGAAAAGTTAGTGGAAGAAAATGAACTTAATAGCCAACTTATCTATCTTGTTGAAATCCCATCAAAATAAAGCATTCAAATGCAATAACTGAAATCACTAGTGCATTCCTTATGGGAATTTAAATGATTCCTGTTGCTCTCTGATGAGGTCTTACTCTAAGCAAAGGACTGGGGGGGATTTGGAACTCAGACTTTCAACTTTCAAATACCTGCCTTAGATTTGTGGCTGGGATGCCACTCAATTTTACACCTAAAACTCCGCAGATATTTGGTAAACACTTATGGCATAGAACACACTGATTTAGTCCCGGGGGAAGGGGCAGATACAAAGACAATTTATATATCTCCATTATATATATACATACGTGCCTATGCATACATACATATACATAGTGTGCACATGTAAATATGTATGTGTACACACACACACACACACGTATATTTGCATTTATTTATTTGAACAAATGTTGTGACTTTCCAGCAGACTGCAAGCTCCTCGAAAGCAGGGCATGTATTTGTTCTTTCATTATTTTGGTTTGGTTTCAAACTTTGGTTTTATGTCCCTACTGCCCCAGCAAAGTGCCCAGGATAAAGTGCTTAATAAATACTTGTCAAGTTCGATGGAATAGCATGAAATGTTTCCTCCCCTCAGGAGTTTATGTGCTACTGGACTCACAGTGCTCGGCCAGTCCAACGTTCATATTTGCAGGAGAGGAAACGAAGGCCTTGACAGAGGCAAAGCCTTGGCAGCTGGCCAGGAGCAGAGGCAGGAAGAAAATCCCAGTGTGCCGATAGTCAATGTCAATCCCAGGATGATGCTAATTTCTGCATCTAAGCTTTGTTCTTTGATCAGAGGCTCTCTTACTGGCCTCCCCTATAACTTTTGGTGAGAGATGCCCTTGATAAAAATGGCCAGATTACCTCTCTGTGGTATCCCTTGGCCTGTGTCCCCCAAAGGGGGTAATAGAGGTCAGATTTAAGAACCAAGAAGTCTCAGTTCTAGTCCAGGCCCTGCTACTAAACAGTAACGTCTCCCTTCCCTTCACTCAACCCATGACTTCAGTCCTAAACTAACCTCTTTCCAATTCCTACCCAGTGCTCTTGGCTCTGCCCTCTGGGGACCACCGGGGCATGTTCAGCTCCATTGATTTGTCTGTGGACCTGGCCAAGAATCCTGGCTCTGCCTCTTCCAGCTTTATGACCTTGGGCAGTCACTTCATTCCTCTAGGTCTCAGTTTTCTCATTTCTAAAATGTGACAATTAGACTAGATTGGACTCTGGCTTCTCTGTGAAATAGGTATAATGTGACTAGATGTATTCTATATTCCTATCTTGTTCTAAATTTAAGCATTCCCTGTTTCTGTTGGATTTCTTCCTCCAGCAAAAAATGGCAGGTGTCTATTAATAAATGTCAAGGTTGCTAATGTGCTATTCATTTAAAACATTTTGCAATCAGCGATGCTGGGAAAGTCCAAGCTGGTGATTCCACTCCCTCACTATCCCCCCCACCTGCCATTTTTTGATTTACATCCTACAGAATTTGCCTGTGTTCTTTTTGTGTGAGAGGCTGTTACACTTTCTGAGGAGCAGAGGGAGAAGGTATAATTAAAAGGGGGGCCCTGATTATAAATTTAAATGATTCAAAGCAGGCATGGTACCAAGGTGTGGCTAGATGTGACAGTCACTGGCCTCCAGAAAGAGCTTTGAAAAGCCCTCAGAAATCTGAGGGTTCACATGTACAGGTCTGGAGTGGTCCAGGGAAACCAGACAAGCTCTCTGTGGTAACCATGGCAACTGTTAAGTCTAAGGATGAGCATGGCGCATTTTGATCACTATTATAATATCTCAGCACTGATTGAGCTCCAGAATGGCACTGGGTGCTTGATCAATATCTCCCCAGAAAGGATCAAAAAGATGGAAGTTGAGGTCACTGGAAAAAGAAGCCCAGAAGATGTGAAAAGAACTGATGCAGCTGTTTCTATTGGGGTGTGTGTGTGTGTGTGTGTGTGTGTGTGTGTGTGTGTGTGCGCACGCCCAATAATGGAGGAAAACTGGGCTCCTGATGTGCAGGGAGGCATCCTGAAAACTTGGAAAGAGACTGCAGGAAGGGGTCAGTGGAGTGAGTGAGTGACATTTGCTCTGGAGACAACTGACAGGTAGAGAGATCCATGGTAAAATTAGCAACAAAAAAAAAGGGAATGGAAGTTTAGATTTCAAATTAATTAGGATTCTTGTTAACTGGGAGAGGGAATGGTGAGCATGCCCCACCCCATTCTGTACAGGTCATCTTCTCAGTGAGACCCTGGAGTGAAATTTGTTTACTGAGGCAGCATCTTTTGTGTCTCAGCAATGGAGGAAAAGTACAAATGTTTAGATAAACCTAATTCAGCTTAAACTCATCTATTTTCTATTCCTGGATGCATGGGTGAGAAAACCTTAGAGGACGAAATTAAGTAGATTGGAGACCAGAAGACCATGGCCCCAAGATGAGGAGGAATGAGCCTGATGTGAAAAGTGTTCCACTGTACAAGATGCTTCCACCATATGGATGTCTCATGGGATTTTGGAGCCAGAGGGAACTTTTGGATATAGCTTCTAAGCCAGTCCCCACCTTCAAGGAGGGAGAAGCTTGGGAGTGGCGAGAGGAAAGGTCTGGCCCAATTATACAGGGGGTTTGCACCAGAGCCAAAACTAGAACCCCAAGCTGTCTAATTTCTAACTCCTAAGTTTAGCGCTGTGCTGAATTCCCTCCAACAGCCCTACCAGGGTGGCTTTAATATTCCCAATCACATAGCCTATTGTCTTGCCACTAATTTCTAGACATAACTGAACACAGAGCTGGGAGGGTCTTTAGAGAGCAGCTCTATTACTTGACAAATGAAGACCAAAGCTGAGGGAGGTCATAGGATCAATCAGTGAATCCACAACAAATATATATTAAGTGCCTGTTACCAACACTGCTAGGTACTGGGGAAGCTAATGAAAAAAATGAAACAGTTCCTGCCCTGAACTGGATTATATTCTGTTGTTGGTAAAACATAAACATACAAATAAATATGAACATAAGCACAAATGAAATAAAAGATAATTGGGGTGAAGGATAGGTGTGCTGGCATGTGAGGGGATCTGGAAGGCTTCATGAAGCAAGTTCTAGGAAGTGAAAGAGAGGAAGGTATGCTTCCCAGGCATGGGGTGCAAGGGTATGGAGGGAGGTGAAGGAATGTTATGTGTGAAGAACTGCAAGTGTGTCATGCATAGAGGGGAATGAAGAATCCAAACTGGAACCTGATCCACGTACTAAATTGCCAAACAAAAGAGTTTCTATTTTGCCCAAGAGGCAGTAGGAAGTCATCAGACTTGGTAGGTGGGAGCATGGCCAGTCAGATGTTTTCTTCAGGGCTGCTATTTTGACTGATGTCTGGTAGATGGACTGGACAGGGCAAAGATGAGGCAGGGAGAATTAGGTGGGTATGACAACAATCCAAGTGTGAACCTAAAGCAGGGAGGTAGCCTTATGAGGAGAGAGGATGGGATGGATGCAAGGGGTGCTTTTGGAGATGGAATCCTCAAGACTTGCATCTGTTTGGATATCTGGAATGAGTGACACGGAGAAGTCATTTACTAGGGGGTAGGGTCATTTACAGGCAGCTAAGTGGCACAGTGGATAGCACACTGGGCTTGGAATCAAAAGACATATCTTCATGAATTCAAATCCAGACCCAGAGACTTAGAGGTTATGTGACCCTGGGTAAGTCACTTGACTCCGTTTGCCTCAGTTCCTCACCTGTAAAATGGGCTGGAGAAGAAAATAGCCAAGCACTCCTATATATTTGCCAAGAAAACCCCAAAATGGGCTCACAGAGTGGAACACAACTGAAATGACTGAACAGCAACAATGAAAGGGTCATTTGTGCTTACTCACTTCTTGTTGCCCTCTGCTACATGGATAAAACCAAAAGGACTAGCTTCACAGCTCTGCTTCCCAGCAAAAAGCAGGCAAGTTTGGAGGAGCGACAATTTTCTGCAGTGGGGAGAAGGGGGGATGGGGATGAGTCATTTGTATCCTCCTGGAGCTCTTCATTTTTGCCACATTTTTGTGTTTTCCTTTTTTTGGTCCTTCTCACCTCATCAGTTTCGCTAACCTCCTTTTGTTCCTAAGGTGAGATAGATAGAGAGTGAGAGAGAGAGAGAGAGAGAGAGAGAGAGAGAGAGAGAGAGAGACAGACAGACAGACAGACAGACAGACAGACAGACAGACACAGACACAGAGACAGAGACAGAGATAGACAGATACAGAGAGACAGACACAGAGAGACAGAGAGAGAGAGACAGAGATGGAGAGAGATGTATGATAGCTTCAGCAGATTTACATTTCCTTCACAGTTTCAGACCTACTCAAATATACCAATGCTGTCCCATGCTCACAGCTTCACTCTAAATTGTAGCTTGTCTGTCGTGTACCACCTGGTAATAGCAATGCTCAGGTTTTGTGCTTTGCATACTAGTCAGAATGTACACCTATAGTTAGAGAAATGGGGCAGTACTCATTCACCTTGGAAGATCTTACTCTCTTTCCATATGGTGGCTCTTTCCAGAACTTAAGCAGTTCCAATATTCTACATCAAATAGCATTATCTACTAATGTCCTCCAATTTTGTGCTATAAATAAATTGTGAATGGACTGTTTAAGAGCACAAACATTTTTCTTGTTTCAGTGACATCACATAATGTATAGGACAGTGTACTTGGGGTCAAAAGGATCTGGATTTAAATTCACATCAGATATTATAGTTGTGTGGCCATGAATAAGTTATTAAACTATCTGGGCCTCAGTTTCCTCATGTATAAAATAGTGAGTGAGGGTAGACTCAGTGGTTTGTAAGGGCCCTTCCAATTCTAAATGTATGATTCTATGCTTCTTTTAAGCCAGGGGTTCCAAAATATTGTGTGTGTGTGTGTGTGTGTGTGTGTGTGTGTGTGTGTGTGTGTGTGTGTGTATGCTAGATGTCTTTGGCAATCTGATGAAGACTATGCATTCCAGCATAATGTTTTGAAATGCACAAAATTCAGTAAGATTACAAAGAAAAGAACAATTATATTGAAATACAGTCATCAATACACATAAACCCACCCCCCAATATACACACAGTTAAGGATACTTGTTTAAAGCACAAAAATTAATTTAAAAAAATATGTGTCTTTGTGGGGAGGGTTAGACTATATGACATCTTAGGTCCTTTCCAATTCCAAGAATCTCTGAATCTCAGTATCCTTCTCCCACTGATTCCTTTAGTGAAACAGTAACAGTTTCTGCTACATTTCCATAGAGACTTGTGGCTTTAGAATGTGAGAACCCAGGCTCTGCCACTTATGAAACAGAGAAGTCAGTTCCTCCTCTCCAGGACTCAGTTTCACGTTAGACTAGATGACCAGATGGCCTTTAGGGGTTTTCTTCCAGTTGTTGCCCACATGGACCTGCTATATGGAGGGCACATCCACAGAATGACAGATTTCCACAAAGCTCTTTTAAGCCTGATTCTCAGAGGAGGTCAGATCTTTTTTACATGTAAAGGGCATAGCAACAAGGGTGTAGGGGTCATTGGAGGCATTTTTCATTCTGTAATTCAATTTGACCAGTGATATCTTAACAAAAAGCATTAGTGAAAAAAAGAAACTGTAGATTCCCTCAGTGAATGTGGGACATCAAGTGAACTGAAGCCACCATATTAAAAATCTAGCACCGCCTTACCTGTACAGCATTTGAAGTTGTCATCTCTGCTTTTTTTTTTGGGGGGGGGGTTTGTTTTTGGCGAGGCAATTGGAGTTAAGTGACTTGCCCAGGGTCACACAGCTAGTAAGTGTCAAGTCTCTGGTCTGAGACAGGATTTGAACTCAGGTCCTCCTGACTCCAGGGCCTGTGCTCTATCTGCTGCGCAACCTAGCTTCCCCATCTCTGTTCTTTTACTGATATATGGGTACTTAGCCAATCATTGCAACATTATGCAAAAATCCATCTTCTGCTTTGTGGATGCTCATATTACTATTGGCATACGTTCTCCAAGTTTGGCAGTCACCCAAAGAGGAAATTACAAAAGACCATAGAATCCTGGGATCATTGTGGAATCCCTTAGCGGAATGCAAGCTCTTTGTGGACAGGGATTTTTGCATTTACATCCCCAGCACCCAGCACAGTGCCTGACACAGTAATCAATGTTTGCCAGTTGTGTGACTAATCAATGATCCACAGAGTTAGAACCAGGAAGCACTTTAGAAGCCTTTTTGGCCAACCCCCTCATTTTATAGAACTAGAAACCACAGCCTGGGGAGGGAGAATGGTTAGAGAATTTCATACATGAATTTGGGGCAGAGCTGGGAACACAAAGGCAGCCCTGCTGACTTGTGGTCATCCTCATCGCATACTGTTACAATGCTATGCAGATTGTATTAGATTCTTCATCTAAATACCTATCCACATCTTTTCATACAATTCATATCAATTATATTCTCCTCTAAAGTCTTGTTTATTCTGCAAAAGAGACATTGGAAGGTAAAGGTCATACTTATCTACAAATATTTGATCGACTTTCCCCTGGGAAAGGGTTAAAACTTATGCTGCTTTGGTCCCAAAGGGCAGATCTCATAGTAATGGGTGGACAGACATTGCAAAGAGTTAGAATTAGGTCTGGGCTATAGAGAGACTTACTGATTCAATATCCATCCAACCACCAAGCATTCATTGAGTGCTTACTGTGTGCCAGGAACTTTGGAAAGTCCTAGGGGTATAAATACCAAGTACAACTTAGTATCCTCAAGGAGCTTCTAATCTAACCATCCCCAAATAGAACAAACTGCCCCCAGAGGCAGAGGCTTCCTCTCCCAGGAGGCTTTAAGCAAAAGCTAGGTGACCTTTCATCTGGTATGTCGCAGAAGGAATTGTGACCCCCAAGATCAGCTCTCCTTCCACTTCACCATGGTACCTCCCTTATGAAGACTCATTGATGTTTACAGCATTGTACCATTCTCATGAATTCCCAAGAAGAAACACAAAGGAAAAGTCTTTGGAGAATCCTATAGATTCATTTCTACAACTCTCTACTATTTCCCCCATCTTCAAATCTTGACTGGTAGTTGTGCTAAACGTGCAGAGCCATGGAATCCCAGAACTGGAGTTGAATTCAGAGGCCATCTAGTATAATACAACCCCGCCCCCACTCAAAGAATGTCCCATAGTGAACTTGACAAATGATATCCTAGCTTTGACTGAAGATTCTCCAATCAGAGGGAATCCACCTCCTCTTGAGGCAGCCTGCCACATATTGGGAATTCTCTAATTATTAGGATTCCCTCTACCTCATACTGAGTCCAAAGGTTCCTCTTTGCAATGTCCATCTATTGCTTCTGATTGTGTTCTCCAGGTCAAGTACAATCAGGCTAATCTCTCTTCCATGCCATAATGCTCTTTTGGATTGACCTGAAAAGAACGAATCTGTCAAAAATTCATTTCCCGAATCACATATCCAGGATTTTTAATACTTGGGACAAGCACCTTTGGTTGAGAATGGGCAGGAGCCTCAGGACACCGGTAAGAGACAGCTGCTTAAGAAACCACAGAATTCTGGGTGAAAGGAGAGTCCACTTCTGCCTGAATCTGGTAGCTTTCTATTTTATTTTATTATTCTGTTAATTATGGTAGAAGAAATTTCCTAATTCCCATCCTCAGGTTGGCCTTATATGGGTTTAAAATGTATCAAGACCTGCCTGCAGACTTGATTGACTCAGGCAACTAAAGGGCTCAGGCAGTTGACATCACTCCTAAATCACTTGAATAAAAAAAAAAGCCAGGGAGGCTTCAGCATTGCTCTGGGATTTGGCTGGCAGACCACAATGGGCAACTGAGAGGCAGGGGAACTTCTTTCATCAGCATCAATTCGAGGTGCCACAATATACATCCTTTCCTCCCTTTTTATTCATTCTTTTGTTTGTTTTGTTGTCCATTTATTTGTTTTTGATATTCACTTTTAAAAGAAATTTGAGTACCAAATTCTCTCCTTCCCTCTAGCCTCAACCTACCCATTGAGAGGGCAAGCAAAATGATGCCAATTATAAATGTGAAGTGCAAAACATATTTCCATATTAGCCATGTCACAAAAAAGCAAGAAAAAGAAAGTGAAAAGTAATCCTTTTGATTATCATTCTCCTGGTATGGCTGATTGTTAACTGTGAAATGATCTATGAGTGTCTCATTTCATTACAGTATTGAACCCAAACTACCAGGAGCCTTGCCTGAGTCAGAGCTAGCCCAGGACACCAATGGAGTGCTGAACCTTTTGGTTTCCTTCATATACTCTCAAAGGATGGCAAGTCTTGCCAGTCTTCTGCCAATTCAGTCTCCTCTGAAGGCAGCTGGCACCTTAAAGCAAAGTCCAAGTCACTCTGTCCTGGTTCCTGCCCTGCAGAGTAGTCATTCATTAGCTCATTCATGTCTAGCTTTATTTGTAACAGGACTACCACAGTTCTATAGTGAGTTCTTCCCCCCAGCTTCATAGAGAATACGGGCTTTGTAATTAGAAAACCTGGATTCAAAACACAGCCCTGCCCCTTATCTTTTGTTGACCATGGACAAAATCTGCACCCCCCCCCAAAAAAAAAGAAAAAAAACCCATGATAAATGACCATCCATGCTGTTTCATTGAAGCCCTCTGATGAAGAGGAGCCTACCTCCTGAGGCTGGGGCTGCTGCAGCTTTCCCTCTTTGGCCCTCAGTTTCTCGATCTATAAACTAAGGGAAGGTGTCAGATGACAGCCTCTGAGATCTCCTCCAGCTCTAAATCTGTGGTCCTGTGATGTTTTCATCCTCTGTTACATTGGGAAGCTTCCTCTTACCCTAGCCTGTTACCATTAACCAGGGATGTGCGGCACCACACCTTTCTCCAAATAAATTCCTGTTACTTTGGTCAGATTTCAAAGATACTTTAGATTGATGCCATATCACCTTTGTTTTGTTCTGTGTATTTGGTTAGTCCTAGCAGCAAATGGATGCTTCTTCCAGGCTGGGGATTGATTTCCTCCCTCCTACCTGGGAAAGGCCTTCCACCTTCATGTTGCTTTGAGAGCATTCCATCTCTGCTTAAAGCCAGGAACCCTGGCTGTTATTTGTTACTGTTGTCTTGGCTGTTTTCCTCAGTGTTTTCTCACTTTTTTTTGAAGCCAGAAAAGGTACAGGGCTAAATGCAAAGGTTACAGGGGATTTGGAGGAGCATGAGAATGGCTGAGACTGAGATTCAGTATCTGGGTCCTGGCTGAGGTCCAGTATGGTCTGGGGTGGTCTTTCTTATATGCCTCAAGGGTCTGGTTTACAACATAATTTGTCTCTAGGATGCAAGCCTCAGGCTGATATACCACACCTCATTAAATCATTGCAAATGTGCAAGAAACTGTTATGTAACCATGAGCAGTATTTTTCCCCTCTGTACCCTCTATGCTCCATGGCCCCAGAATGCTACTTCCTGTCTTCATTTGCCTTAATGAGTTTGCTGCCTTTTTATTATCTGAATAGTCAACAGGCTATAAGGAAGAACTTTCCTTATGGATCTATGCTTTTCATTCTTCCACTGAGAGGAGATTTCCTGTGACTAGGTATTTGTATCTGCTAGCTAGGAGACGGCTAGATGGGAAGAAATGTTCCTTTTGAATTTTGAGCTGTCTCAATTCCAGGGGATGCAGTCTGTTAGGCTAAAAGCAAACTACGAAGCTTTTATGAATCCAGGAAGCAGAGTGGCCTACGGGAAAGAACGCTGGATTTGGAGATGGCTTTTCAAACACTTACCTTGGAATGTTTTTTCACTAACTATCCCTAGGACCTAAGGCAAGTCACTTCCCCTCTCTTTGCCTCAGTTTCTGCATGTATAAAAGGAAGATGATGGAGCACATAATCTCTAAGATTCCTTCCACTTCAAACCTATGGTGCTTTGGAGTGTTTGTCTTGAACTAGGGGGAAGAACTAAGAGTAAAAGATGTAATTTGCAAAGGGATAAATGGATGTCTCAGAACTGACCGGCTCTTCTGAAAATGAATGCCCTCTATTGTTAACTGACATATGTTAACAACAGAATTTGTAGCAAGGCAATCTTTTTATTCCTCCCTAATAGATTCTCTATGTCACTTCTCACAGAAGCTTTCTAAAGCTTCTTTTCTCTCTTCAGGGCTCACACAGCTCCCTCTTCCCTCTCTCTTTGAGCTAAGGAATACATCTTTTGCTTTACTCAGACAATTGAGGCAATACACCCTGAGTTATCTCTTATATTCATTTCATCTTGAAACACCTCCACATTATCTCCCATGCTGTCCTCTGTCCCCCCATCTCTGACAATGATGTGGCCCTTCTTTCCAAAGATAATCCCTTTACATGTATATTGATCTCATCCCCTTTCATCTTCAGCAGATTGCAACAACAGTCATCCCTCATCTCTCTGGAATCTTCACTCTCTCCCTATCTACTGGCTCCTTGCCTACTTATTGACTTCAAATGTTCCCAACAATTCCCTAACTTTGAAAAAAACAATTATTAGAACCTGCCATTCTGAAGTGGTCTTCCTATATCTCTCCTATCTTTCTCAGCCATATTCTTCAGAAAATGTATCTACCCTCTCTTCTTTCACTTTATCTTGCTTATTCTTCAACTCTTTGCAGTCTGGTTTCTGACCTCATAACTCTACTGAAACTTCTTTCCAAAGTTATCACCAACAGCATGTCAAACCATCAGCCTGTATGCTACATTTGACACTGTTGAGCACCTTCTCCTCATGGGTATTCTCTTCTCTTTGAGTTTTCTTTACAATGTCTTCTCTTGGTTCTCCTCCTACTTGTCTGACAATTTCTTCACCATCTTCTTTGCTGGCCCATACTCCATATAACTACTGGTGTTACACAAGATTGTCAAAGATTTTCCTCTCTCAAATGTTTCTTTTGGTAACCCCATTGAAATCTATGGCTTTAACTATCATCTCTCAGCAGATGATTCCTACATTCACATATCCAGCCCCAGTTTCTCTCCTGAGCTTCAGTCCTCCATCGCCTGGTGCCTATTGTTTATTTCACACTGGATGTCACAGTAATATTTAAAATGCAACCAAGATGGGACTTCTCATTGTAAGCACCTAGGTGGCACAGTTGATAGAATGCTGGACCTGGAATCAGAAAGGTCTGTCTTCAGATCTGGCCTCAGACACATACTAGCTTTGTCACTGCAGCGAATCATTTAACCTCTGTTTACCACATTTTCTTCATCTGAAAATATAATGATAATAGTAGTGCTTACCTTCTGGGGTTGTTGTGAGGATCAAAAGAGACATCTGTAAAAAGGTTTGTGAGTTTTAAAGTGCTATCATCACTACTGTTTTCCCCCTTAAACACTCTTCTTTTCCAAGTAATTTTTTGGAAGGAACAACCAAATGATAATTGAGGAATTGGGAAAAGTTCCTTTTAAGGATAAAATGATTCCCCTTCCATGGACATCAATTAGAGGCTGGATAAGCACTTGTCAGGGATGTTGTTGACAGGATTCTTGTTCAGGTACTGATTGGCTAAATTTCTCTGATGTTCTCTCTACTTCAGAGCATTTGTGATTTTTTCTGAAATCATTCCTATTCCACTCTTTCCTTCCAATATTTCTTATCATTTGCCAAGGTCTTGTCATCACAGATCTTTCCTGGCCTCATTGTTTTAGTTCCCTTATATTGGTTAAAATTTAACTTAATGACTTCTTTTTTGGGGAAGGGCCCTGACCCTTTCCTAAAATTTGGGATGCCTACTCATCTGATGAGTAACCCATTTCCACAGCATCTCTTGGACTGGTCATTTCTTGAGTTGGCCAATCGGCTGCATTCCATAGCAATTCTTATTCATTTCTATTATTGAGGGAGACTTTTCTGACATCCCATAGTTTTAATGGTATCTCCATATGGAACTTCTAGGGCCCATTGTATTTAATTCCTCATTTTTATTTTTCATTTTTTGTTCTCTCAACTTTTCAGTAAGTTTTTATCTTTTTGTTTTTACTCTAGTACAGTGGTTGCTTCCTAATGTTTGTTGAGTATTTCTGTTCCCAGAACGGGCTCTCTGGAATTCTAGCCTGAGTGCTACCCATTTCAGCAAACCTCCATCTCTAATCTGTGGCAGCTGAGATCTCCAGGAATGAAATATTTTTAGAATCTTTGGCTGTGGTTGTTTCTCTCATATCCTCTCTGAGGCAGAGCTGACAAGTGCAGTGATTAAGCGAACAGTATGATGTTGAAAAGACAATGCCCACCTGGTTAAAAAAACAATAAAAAAAAAAGGTGGGGTCTGAGTTGGGTGGAGAGTGAGCAGTAACTGAAAAAGCCATCTGGGGGAGAACAGGAGTGTTGGTGTTCCACTGAATCTAAGGAATGAAGTTCAGCCAGAAAGCCAATGTGTGGAAGGCAAGATTTAGACTAGGATGTCTCTATGAGATCTGAAAATAAGACTACAGAGACAGTGCAAGAGAGTTGATGATTTGCCTGGCTCAACCTGTTCCCTCAAAGTCTTAGTCTCTCAAGTGACAAGGACACATTGTTGATGTAACAGATTGGTGATAAAGTAGCTTGGTGGCACGGTGGTCTGAAGTTAAGAGCACCTGAATTCAAAATCTGCCTCAGATACTTTCTAGCCACATGACCCTGGGCAAGTCATTTAACCTCTGTCTGTCTCAGTTTCTTCAAGTATAAAATAAGGATCATAATAGTACCTATCTCACATGGTTGTTGAGATACCATCTATTCATTACTTAATACAGTGCCTGGTACATAGTGCCGGATGAATTGCCATTCTCTTCTCTCCCTTTTCTCTCCCAACTTTCCCCCAGTAAGGATCTATGATCCAGTGTGGTCAGGTCTCTGTGGTCAGACTATAGAACTGTTGAATTCTACACTGTTGACCCCAAGCCCAGGTAAACAGGGAAAAAAAAGAAACCCCAAGATTATGTTGACAACATCTTGACCAATGACTGAATTTTTCACTTTCTTTCTGGAAGTTCTCAACAGCTTAGGAGCCAGTCACTGTATTCCCTCCATGGAGGTATAAGAGGTTCAACAGGGCCCATCATTTGGCCTATTTGATAGGATATTACCTTATTTTATTGTTGTTCCCAAGCTGGCTTCTATTGTTTGCTCAGGCATGGCTTCTTAGTAAGGTTAAAATTACCTGAGAGGTTCAAATAAATCCTGGTCTCATTCCTTTATTACGAAATAACAAAAGGGAGTACTCACCTGTCACAGTAGGCATCTACTTCTTGGAGCTATTTGGACAGAGGGAAAAAAAAGCCTTTTAAAGTCTAAAAAATGATAAGACCTTTGATTCTTAATGTTCTAGGTTCATAACTCAAAGTTTTTGGAGTTGGAACCATTTTATACTCTTAAAAATTATTGAAGACTCCCTTCCCCCAAAGAGCTTTATTCATATGGGTTATTTCTACAGATGTTCACCATATCGGAAATTAAAACATCTTCCTAGTATTATGAAAATAGTTTTGACCCCATGCACCTCCCAGATCAACCTTACTTTGAGAACCACTGGTGTAGAGGTTAGAGAGTAAACCTTGAAACCAGGTAGATCCAGTTCCTGTTTGCCATGCACTTATGGTGTGAGCCGGGACAATCACTTAACCTCTCACGTCCCAAGAAACATAAGATTTTAAGTTGTAGGGGAGGTATCGATTAGCAACAACAGAAGATATTTCCTCACATGGGAGTTCCCCATACCCATGAAATTACATTTCTAGCATCTATCCCTATGAAGTTTAACAACATTTTACATGCATAGTAATAAAAGTTAAGCTCCTTGAACACAGAACATATTTATAATTTTGTCTTTATGTTCTTAGTACTTAGCATATTGTCTAACATATAGTAGATGTTTAATAAGTGTTTGTGGGATTCAATTGAATTATAAGAATAGTGCAGTGTAGGGCAGGGGTATCAAGCTCACAATTCCCAAGTGTGGCAGGAGCCAGATCAAAATATAGTTGGGAAATGGTTAATAAAATAAATAAAAATACAATACAATAAAGACAATGTTAATTCATGGTTTTCTAAGTCACTATGAAGCCAGTAAGGAATCATTTCTATTTGAGTTTGTCATCACTTGTGTAAGGACTTTTGGACTGGCATTTAGGAGACCAGGAGTCAAATCCCACCACAGCCACTTAATAGCTCTTAGGTTTTATAAAATCATTTGTATCTCTCTGAGGCTGGGCTTCCTTGTCTCTACACTGAGAATAAACATATTCACATCTGCTATGATTGTTGTGAGCAAAGCTCTTTATAAATGTGACTTCTTCTTCTCCTTCTTCTTCTTCTTCTTCTTCTTCTTCTTCTTCTTCTTCTTCTTCTTCTTCTTCTTCTTCTCCTTCTTCTTCTTCTTGTTTAGTGATGGCAAGGTAGTCCTTATCCAACAATACGATACAAAAAAAGAGCCCTGAATTTGGAATCAGAAGAACCTAGTTGAAATTCAAATTCTGACATTTACCACTTGAGTACCCTTGGATAGCTCATTGAACATCTCTTGGTCCCGATTTTGTCCTCGGTAAAAAATGAGGGGGGTGGAGCGTATTACTTCAAAGTTCCCTTCCAGCTGCAAATCCATGATATGGTGTGAGTTCCGATCTGAGACTTCAGTAGTATGGAGCACTTCCATCATGGAAGCTTCATCTACCAATGATGCTAGATAAGTCATCTGGAAATCTAAGTGTTAGAGGTTATCTGGGACACCAAGAGGGCAAGGGCTTTGTTTTGAGTGCCACTCAAGCATGAGGTAGAAGCAAGATTTGAACCCAGGTCTTTCTGTTTCCCAGGCTTGCTCTTGGGCCTCTGCAGCAGGCTGCCTTGTTGGCATGACTATAGGAGATGATTCAGAAATGTTTCTTGACTTGAGTTACACAGTGGAAATTTCCAAAGTTGGTTTAATTTTCTTTCTTGGGGGTAAAGACAAAACAACAGAATTTCTAGCTGTTCTTTCCACATGACTTTAAACAAACAAGGAGTAATGTGGCCATTTGCTCTGAAAATTTCAGACCATTTTTCATTTTCATGGTGTGTACTTCTAGCTTTGCTTAGCACAATTGTATATAAGCTGTTTTTTTTTTTAAACTGCCTCTGGATTTGATACACTGGAGATACGTAGGTGCAAATAAACACATGCACATTGACAGAGACTCTGAGATACAGACAGAGGGAGAGAGACAGAGACAGAGATATAGGGAGATAGAGGTTATCTGAATATTTTGAATTCCATATATGTGTGTATATGTACACATACAATCACACATATTATATATGTAACTTTGGAGTATATTTACATACACGCATATATACATATGCACATACACATACATATACACATGTGTGTGTACGTGTGTATTCCAACTCTATCTTGGAACCTGTGGGGTGTGTGTGTGTTATATGTCCATATATACTTATAAACACATACATACACACATACACAAGATTTAGAGCTGGAATGGTCCTCAGAAGTCCTTCATCCTCCAATTCCTTTATTTTCTTGTGAGAGGAAACTAGGGCACAGACAGATTAAACGACTTACCTAGGGTCACATGGGTGGAATTCTGGCTCTAAATCCACAGCTCTATCCACAGTACCATACACCCTCTCCTAGAGGTCAGTTTGAATCTCCTCTGGAATTTTAGAACATACCCCGAGGTGCCACACGTGCGTATACATACACATATGTATGTACGTGTGCATACACAAGTACGTGTACAAGTATATTGATTTTCAGTCATCTTCAGTTGTGTCCAATTTGTGATTCCATTTAGGCTTTTCTTGGCAAAGATACTGGAGTGGTGGGGCAGCTAGGTGGTGTAGTGGATGGAGCACTGGCCCTGGAGTCAGGAGGACCTGAGTTCAGATCTAGCCTCAGTCACATAACACTCACTAGCTGTGTGGTGGTGGGCAAGTCACTTAACCCCAATTGTCTCGCACACACAAAAAATAAGATACTGAAGTGGTTTGCCCTTTCCTTCTCCAGCTTATTTTATACATGAGAAAACTGATTATAGATGAGAAAAACCCAACAGGGTTAAGTGACTTGCCCAGGGTCATACAGCTAGTAAGTGTTTAATAAATGTTTGTGTGATTTGATTGAATCATAAGAATAACATAGTGTAGGGCAGGGGTATCAAGCTCACAGCCCAAAAAATACCCAAGTGTGACTGGAGCCAGATCAAAATTTGTGTGTGTGTGTGTGTGTGTGTGTGTACATTCACGCATACATATGTGCTTTTATATCCATATAGTTAATTCTTTCATTAGCCTTTTAATTTTCTATTTAAAATACTTCCTTTGTGAGTTTTGTATATGTGTTTGTGCTGTCTGTGTGTTCATGTAGGTGGCATACATGAGGGTCGAGGAGAATGTTGCTTAGGTTTTCATTGGATTTCTGGGAACGATGAGAGACAGCAACCTGGCCCTTTTCATGAGTTTGTCCTACATATGTGGCGTATGTGCTGTGTTTTAACAAAAAGGTAATTAAAACTGTCTGATCTGGACTGGTGATTTTGACATTTCAGTTGGAGAATGCTCTTAATGTTTGATATTTAGATAAGCACTTGAAATGTACTTTTAGGATATTTTGTAAAGCCAGGAAATGAAAACCAGAACTCTGAGGAATGAGCAAGAGTCATTGGGCTAAAAAAAAATCCTTTTGAGTAACATGGTCCAACAGATGTTTAAGCAGACGACTAAAACGTTTCTTGTCTCCTAATGAATTTCCAAGAAAAGTGCCTGGTGCCGAGCACAGTAACGAATCACTGAGGGGTGCAGGCCTTCTGGAGGAATGATGGAATGGTGAAAGACAGCTAAATGGAAGGGCTTGAAGTCATTTAGTCGTTCAGAGAATGTGCTGAGAAGATCTCTCCCCCCACCCATTCCTTCCCCCCTCCCATATATACATTCACACAGACTGCAAGAAGTTGAAAATCAGAGGACTTCCTGTTGTTTAAAAGTAGACATGTACTCCCCCTCCCACTGCATGCCTCTGATCCACCTGTCTTGTTTTAGCCCTTTCTCCCCTTTAGCGTACCTCCTTCTTGATGAATCCACTTCAGGGTAAAGACAAAATGATGACATTGCCATTCACAAACATTTATTACAGGGTTGCAGATTTAAAGCTAGAAGGGACCTCAGAGCTCGTTTAATCCAAAGCTTTCACTCCTTTAGTAGATGAGTAAATGGAGTGACCCAGAAATGGCAAGTAGGTGATCCAAGATCACACAGACGTTAAGTAGCAGAGCTAGGAACTGAACTGAGCACCTCTGACATGAAATCTGGTCCCTTCTACCTTGTATCTTCCTGGTGTAATAGAAAACATAATGCTAGGGTACAAATCAGACCCCAGGAAACAGCTCTGTAATCCCAGGCATGTCCACTGAATTGAGACTCAGCTTCCTCATTTGAGAATATAAGATAAGCTAGACATATTTCAGGATTTGGGGGAGGATCAATACACACATATCCACACATGTATATGTATATATGTATATACATATAGTATATGCACATATACATGTATATGTATAAGTCTCTGTGTATATCTACATATCTATCTATCTGTCTAGAGAGATAGAGAGAAAGTTAGTTTCTGGCAACCTTTAATTCGTGGTAGCAATGGTTTTCTATCCCTGCCTGGGATAAGTAGCACACCATCAATCTTTGGTTGTAACTGAAATGATGTAGTGGAAGCAAAGACTGAAAATCAGGAGACCTGGGGCATTAAAACTGAGCTCTGGTATTAAATGGCAGAACAAATTGTGGTCTATGATTGTGATGGAATACTACTGTGCTATAAGAAATGATGAGCTCAGTGATCTTAGAAAAAACATGGGTAGACTTGCATGAAATAATGAAGAGTGAAATGAGCAGAACCAAGAGAATGTTATATAAAGTAACAACAATATTGTTTTAAGAACAACTTTGAGCAAATAAGTTATTTTGAATATTATAAATACTCAAATAAGCTATAAATGACATAGGAAGAAAGACGCTATCTGCATCCAGAGGAAAATATCTGATAAATAGAATTATGTATAGAATAATTTTATACATATATACCTATTTGTATCTAATGGTAGCCATCTTTAGGGCAGAGGGAGAGAAGAAAACAAAAGAAATTTACTAATGATTTTGTTTTATATTTGAAAGGAATAGTAATTTGTGTATGGTAGATCTGTAGTTTCATGTGCAATCACCTTTTTTATTGTACTATGCCATGGAAATGCTTGTTTTAATCCATAAATTAAAAATAAAATTGAAGAAAAAAATTACTATGTGATCTTGGACAAGCCTACTTCTTTCTGTGTACTTCAGTATCCTCCACTGACAAAATGAGGTGGTAAGATATACAATAAGATAATTTATGGCTTAACTTTTTTATTGACAGTCACTTATGATGAGCATAGCATGTGACTAGCTAGCGTCTTCAAAATCAAGCCAAGATATCAACTCTCACTCAGTATTAACTGGTTAGTTCTATCTGCAAACTTATAGCTTGAGATATCAGCTTTAGCTCTGGTGTTTACTGGCTAGGTTCCTGCTTTACCTGATATACATCTTCTCCTTCTTCCATCTGTTTTTTGGTCTGTAAACCATTGTGTTCTTTTATTTGCTTTTTGATATTTCATTGTACCCATCCTATCTCTGTAACCAGAACCCCTATAAGGTTGCTGCAACTTCTGTTCTACACTTGCTGATTTTTTTTTTTTTGGTATGTTATGACTTTGATCTAAGCGTAATAAACTTTTTTTTTCCCATATCTCTGCATCATTGATTGAATAATTGGTAACAGAACCTATTAATGAATCCTCAATTTTTGTCAAAAATAAAATTATGTCTAAGGTTCCTTACAGGTCTACCATTGTACCAATCTACTCTATGACAAATGGCAATACAATCTTTTCTTGAAATAGGAGGGTGGGGAGAGGGCCAGTTCCTAAGGCAGCACATTCCCCTTTTAGATAGTTTTCGATACTAAGAAGCATTCATCTGCAGGAAGCATTAATTAGCTGCTTTGCACTCTCCGTCCATTTCTTCTAGTTTTGTCTTCTGGGATCAAGCAGACAAGCCTTCAAATGTTGGAAGCCAGTTATTGTTTCCTACTGAAGTTTTATCTTCTCATTCTTACTTTCTTCAACTGATTCTCTAAGGCTAAATCTTGAATGGACTCTGCCAAAATATCCTTAACCAGTCCTACAAGGCAAGCTACCAGCTGACGGATTAAACTCATTCACTCTTTTTTTGGCCCCATCTAGATCAAGGCTGGGGAACCTGTGGCCTTAAATTTATTGTATAAAATTTCAATTCAGTCAAAAGGCCACACTTAAGATTTAGAAGGTTCCCCATCCCTGATCTAGATCTTTGATTTTACTGAACTCTTGGATAAGGAAAGACTAATATATTGAAAAAGATAATATCAGGATAGCTATTTATTCCAGGATGATTTCTAACTATATTCATAAAACCATTTCATAGAATGGGAATAATAAGATGTTTATGATAATAATAACACACTAATAATTAATAGTACTAGGGGAGCTGGTATTTGAAACCAGGTTTTTTGATAATGAATTTCATGCTCCTTTAACAATAATAATGATAATGATGATGATGATGAAGACGACAATGACAATGACCATGACGACAACAATGATGATGATGATGGTGATGATGATGATGATGATGATGATAAATAGTTTTTGACAGAGGCAGCATAGCAATGTGGGTTGAGCACTGGCCTCAAAGTCAGGAAGATTCATATTCAAATCTCACTTCTGAAAGATCCTGGCTATGCGCTCCTGGGCAAATCACTTAATCTCTCAGTGCTCTAAAGCCTTGAGTGGTTCACAAACTTTTTCGTCTCAGAACCTCTTTACACTCTTAAAAATTATTGAAGATCCCAAAGAGCATTTGTTTATGTGGGTTATATCTATCAATATTTATCTTATTTGAAATGAAAATATCTTGGAATTTTGAAAATAGTTTTGACCTTTTGGACTCACTGAAAGGGTCTTGGGGACCCCAGTGGTCCTCAGATCACATTTTTCTAATTATTTCTAGGCAACTCTCGAAGATGATAGAGTGCCAAGCTTCATTGGTAGAGGGGGTTTCCTCATCTGGGAGTTCTTTGTGCCAATGACATCATAGATCCACCCCTCATCCCTTATTCTTTACTATACATATTTACACAGAGCTTCAAGGTTTAAAATCCATGTAAGTCTCTTCAGGTAAAAGCTGGCTGACCATTTCTTAGGTATTCTAAAATAGGGGTTCCATTCATGGATGGATGGCTTGAGCATCAGTACCCATTCCAGTTCTCAAATCCCAGGAGTCTATTACTCTGTGATATACACGTGTCTTGTACGTTCCTATGTTTGAGCTTGCTCTCTCCCCATTAGAGTATAAGCTCCTTGAGGAAAAGGACTAATTCACATTTGTCTTTGTATTCCCAGCGCTCAGTACAATGTCTGGCACATTTAGGTGCTCAATAAATGCTTATTGATCCTTAAAATAAACCTGTAAGGTAGGTAATATAATTATTTTCATTTTCTGTATAAGGGAAACTGAGACTCAGAGAGGCCTGGTGACTTGCCCATAGTGACGTAGAAAGTTTCTATGGTGGGACTCAGCCAAGAATTAGATTATGTGGATGGTAGGTTTTTAAGCTGATTTTCAACCTCAGTCTCAGAATCAGTATTGACAAGTGTACCACACTGTGTTCAGCATGTTGGTGAGGGAACAGTCCTACATGGTTGAGGAAGACATGGATGCCTCTCTAAGCTGCTGATGGTTTTTGCTACAACAGCCAAGAGTGGTTCTGAATCTAAGACTCTTTTGGTGCCATGTCTCATTTCAACCACAGAGTGAGCAAAACTTGCTTGTAAGGACAATCGAGTCAACCCACTTCCATCAGCCAGCGCTCCCAGCAGTTTATCCTGCTCTCAGCTGACACAGACGCCACAGCTGTTTTGGAAAAAGGGCAAACTGCACCTATTCAATAAATGGCCCTCTCTTGCCTCTGAGTGAGGTATCAGCTGCCCATCAGTGGAGAGGGGAAATTGTGCCAGGTTAAGGGTCACTCAGCCAAAGCATGAAGTTTAAATGAACACAGCAGCTACTGTAGGATAAATTTCAGAAGCAACAAAACCACCTCCCAGAGGTAGAGCCAGTTTTTTTTCTGTAGCTTTTTAAAAAATATACATTTTCATGAGATTCCTAGTTAGCATTTTGGTGAGAAGATATAGAACAAATACTTAGTGGCACTGAGAATAATCATCTATGGGAAACTTCAGGCCCACCAGTGTGGATCCTGTCTTTACTCCTATTATTACCCTCATCTCATTTTTCACAACACTCAGAGGGTTGGGCATTTTATATCCTTTTATACTGAGTGGAGATGGTAGGTAGTGTTTTTGTGAATTCCAGGGTGCTGATTGTTCATATGAAAAATTCTGCCTTTTCACCTTCTGACTTTGAGATAAATAAGGAAAAAATACTAGTCAGTTTATCCTGAACCAGAGTCCTTATGGACAGAGTGGGAAAACCTTGGAATGGGAGTACTCCAAGCTGAGCCCTGCTTCTTACTTCCTGGGTGACCTTGGGCAATTACATCATCTTTCTCTGCCACTCAGTTTGCTCACTCGGAAACCCAAGGGGTTGAGGTAGGTAGTCAGCCTGGGACCTTCCAGCTCTTAATATTATTGTCTTACTTACATCTCTATCTTTATTCGTCTGAGCATATTCATAAAAGAGAATGGAGTAAACCATAAAATTTTCTAGACAATAGCACCTCCTCTTCACCCCTGGTGTTGTGGTAATACTCCATTGGTGGAAAGGTGCCAGGGAACCATCTCTTCATTTCCTACTGGGCTGCATTCCTATGGACTTTTCAGTCATGCCCCCAGGGACCTCATCATCCTGCAAGATCACACTGGCCTAGGTGCTCATCCCTAATCAGTAACCTTTGCCCTCTGATTGTTGGGGGAGCCAAGAGCTCCTACCAGTCTCCATTTAAAAGAGGGGACCTAGGCCATCCATCTGGCCCTTTCTTACCCAGCTGCAAGTGCAAGGTACCTCCCTCCACCACCTTTGATTCTCAAGTGGTTTTGTTCTGAAATTGTGCGAAAGCATTCATTTCTTTGGTCCAACTTCGTGTGTGCCCATGGCTCAGCACCACCTATACCAGACCACTTCTGGGAAGTGTGGTCTTCCTATTTCTGATTTCTTCTGATGGGACCTCACATTCTTGCGGTGTCCCCACACCAATACCATTTGCTTCACTGTGGGGGTCAAGCTGATCATCAGAATGGTTTAGAGTAGGACCACCCTCTCAGGCAATTCTGCCCGGTCTACTTCTTAGGTTCCTAGAAGCAGCCAGCTACATCATACCAGCTGGGGTGCCGGCCCATTCAATGATCACACCTAGTTTAACAGCTATCAAAGTTGCCTTCCAGGCTTTCACAGCTGTCTCAGAATACATAAAGCCCCACCATACATCACCCCAGCTGGCATTCCCCTGCTTTTGCATTCCTCTTTACTATATAGATCTTGGTTTTATAATAATATGTACTTATTGATTTAATTGGTAAAGAAAGCCTCCATCCTTTTTTTCCTCTCTTCTGTTCTCTCCTTCTTTTCTTTCCTTTTTTTCCTTCTTTTCCTTTCTTTTATCCATCTCTCCTCCCCACTCAGCATTCATTGAAAGAGTACTATGTGAATAGAATGAATGAGCATCCCACCCCTTCTCGTCATTCCCCCCTGACTCCTTGAACAAGACGTGCTAAACATCTATTATGCATTACCGGCAACTTTAAAGTTCACTTTAGCTCTGATTGTCGCTATGAAAATGCCCCCTGATGAATTCTCTGTAAAGAATACAGAGGCCAGGTGCCAAGAGATCCCAAATGAGCCTTGATAACTGAAGATTTGGCCTCCCTGACAGCTGGGCAGCAGGGGTAGCCTACAGAAAGATATTGGCCTACCTTCCCTCCATTTGTTTCTCAACTCTTCAGCTCACTGTCAGTCAGATTGATCCAAAGGCGTCTCTGTCTGACAACGGTAAGGTTATCTCGTGTTTGTATGGCGTTTTCCCCATGTTAATCTTATGAGGCACATAGGATGGCTCCCAATGTCCAGACGAGGAACTAAGGAAGGGTCAGAGAGATTAAATGATTTGTTCCTGGTCATAAATGCTGGTGAGTGTCAGACCTGGGCCATGTAACTGGTTCTGTGTTCAAGGCCATTGAATTGTCCATTAGCCTGCATGTACTGTGGAAGGGGAATTCTCCTTGTTGTTCTTGGGCCCAGAGGAAAGAACCCGGAGCAACGGATGGGAGTGACAGGGCAAACAATAACAATAATAACAACATTTATCAAGTGCTTACTATGCGCCGGGTGTTATGCTAAACACTTTATGAATATTTTCTCATTTGGTCCTCACAACAATCCTGGGAGGTGGGTATGGTTATTTTTCCCATTTTAAAGATGAGAAAACTAAGGCAGATAGCAATCAAGTGACCTGCTAAGATTCATACGGCTAGTAGGTATCTGAGGTCAACTTTGACCTCAGGGCTTCCTGACTCCAGGCCCAGCACTCTATCCACTTTTGCCACCTAGCTGCCTGATTAAGGCTCGCAGTGAAGACGAATTTCCCAGCCACTAAAGCTGCCCCCCAGGTGGCATGGTTACCTCACGCGCCCTTCACGGGCAGTTGTCTGACTGAGGCTGGAAGAGCATTTGACAAGTTTGTTGTCATGAGGCTTTGTTTGTGGAGGTGAGCTGGACTGGTAGGTCTCTCCAGTCTAACTCTGAGATTCTGTGCTTCTCTGACTCTCCAAATTAAAGCTCGCTTTTCTACTGCCCATTCCAGCTTACACTAGACTTTCCTTCCCACAGCAAGGAAGGGGAAATGTGGGGTCATTATACATTACAAGAGGACCCCAGGGCTCATGGGGTATCCAAATCCTACATGCTTAAAGAATGACTGGAATTTAAGTACCCCAAAGGACCAAACTATGTCCTTAACGCAATATGTACATGGGCACATGCTAGAGATCAGAGGATCAAAATTTTTATTTCAAAGTAAAATTCGAATGTTTTCTCGCAATTATTTTCATTGAAAATGTATTAGCATAAATAGGAAAAATGATAATAAATTAGTGTAAAATTTTTAATTATATATTTTTTGGCATCAATTCACTCAATTGACGCAAGGACCCTTCTAGTTATGGTGATAATGGTGGTGATGAGGATAACTGAAGTTTATGTAGCAATTTAGGGTTCATCAATCTATTTAAGGGACCTCTTTTATCCTCAGCCATCCCTTTTCCCTGGAACGCCTTTCAGTTACCCCCATTTTCTCTGTTTAGGAAGTTCTCTTCCTTCTATAAGAGAAATTCTTCAACTCTCCCAGGAGATAATCAACTCACTTCAATTCATTTCAATTATAATAACTAGCATTCAACATATGCTGCCTCATTTGATCACTACAATAACCCTGCCAGGTAGGCACCATACTGATACCTCACCAAAGAATCTGAAAGCCACAAACTGGAAGATTCCTGGCATTTTTACACATCTCATTGTAAAATAATAGTATAAAAGTGTGTGGGGTAGAGAACAAAGAAATTAAAATGTTAAATCAAAACTTCAGAAAACCATAGTTGTAACACCCTATTGTCATTACTGCACATTGGCAAGGCAATGATTTTGGCCTACCCATGGACAAAGAAAATAATCTCTTTTTACAGATGAAGAAATTGAGGCCAAGGGAGATTAAATGGCTTATCCTGGCTTACAGAGCTAATATCTGGAGCAGAATTTGAGTTTAAGTCTTCCTGACTCCAAGACAGTACTCTATTCACTGTGCAATCTAACTACCTCAAATCCAATCCAGTCTAATGCAGTCCAGTCCAGTCCAGTCCAATTCAATTAAACAAACATGTAACAAGTTCCTGCAATGTCTAGGCACCATGGTAGACACTAGAACTGCACAATCAAAAGAACTCAGAGTTTATATCCTACAGACAGAGCCAAATACACATAGAATATGTACAATGTCATGATGGAGAGAACAGTAAGAAATAGAAGCATGAAGAAAGACCTCACCATAGGAGGTGAGACCTGACTTGTACTTTCAAGGAAGAACTTCAAGGATTCCAAGTGACAGAGGAGTGAAGGGAGAATATTGGGGTCAGGAGGGCCACATGGATAGTCAATAGTTTTGTTGTAACTGATGCTTCAGAAAGCCTACTACCTCTGTTGACCAGGATGATCTCATTAACTGATTAGAAAAGAGAAGATGATTTTTATCTCTTGTAAATTCAGTTCCTCCTCTACACTTAACACTAGAATTACAACTGTGCCAGTTGATGTTTATACATACGTGCACGCGCGCGCACACACACACACACACACACACACACACACACACACACACACATAAATTTAATTTCAAATAATGCATTTTTATCCTACTAGTTCTATTTTATTTGTCTTACGGATTTAGAAAAAGCATTGTGTCCATTGGTGTGGCTTGGCCCTTCAAGGTATTCTAAATTCTGGTCCTCCTGTTAACATGCTTCTCTATGGACTTACCCCCGGCTTTAGACAGATCGTAAATCCCTTTTCATGCTAGGTGGCACAGCAGATAGAGCACTGGTTCTAGAGTCAGGAAGACCTGAATTCTAATCTGACTTCAGACCCTTGCTGTATGGCCTTGAGCAAGTCGCTTAACCCTGTTTGCCTTAGTTTCTTCATCTGTGAAATGAGCTGGAGAAGGAAATGGCAAACCACTCCAGTGTCTTAGTCAAGAAAACCCCAAATGGAGTCATGAAGAATTGGACATGACTGAAATGACTGGACAACAAGAACAATAACCTTTCACAAAGTCATATATGTGATCTGGGGTCTTCCTCTGTCCAGTTATCAATTATATCTGCCTTAATCTAGAATTCCTACAGGGTTGGGATTATTACTTGAAAGTAGCTTTGTCCATTACCTAGCATGACTCAGTGGACACATGAAATACATGTACCTATATAAACTATATACAAACATGTATATGTGTATTCTTTTTTACTTTGAATTTAGCAAATACCAATGAACACAAACATCTCAATATATACAAAAAGAGCAGAAAAAGAGTATTGTATATGAAAAAATATATAATTTTCTAACACTTCCCATCCTTTTTGAGAACTTTTTTCTTGTAGCCCTATGGTAAGCAGCCCTGCAGATGTAATGTTATCTTTGTCCTGCAGTCTTCTTCCTACCCTGCAAATGTCTCTGTGTTTCTTTTTACTTTTCACATTTGCTGCCCAAGTGACCTCGAAGTTTTGCCTTTCAGCCAATGTTTTGCATTTCTGAAATTCCAGCATGTCCACATCAAGGAAACACTAAATAGGCAATTAATTGCATGGTAGAAAATGGTGACTTTATAAATGACTAGTTTCACAGATTAAATAGCAGCCTGAAGTTACTCTAGGGAAATATCATGATGTCAGTGCAGGCCAAATCTTCTTAATCAAAGGAGCCCAAAACCACCTGGAGCTACCAGCTAATTGGGAGTTAGGAAAGTGTTGGGCCTGTCAGACCTGTGCTCCCTCCTCTCAGATAGGGGACAGATTTATAGTTATCCCCAAGACACATAGTTCTGGGGGTTTCACAACAAATAAAAATCCTTGAGAAGCAGGATTTAGGGAAGAATTACATGATGACAATTGTTAAAGCAGTCAGGGCACCAAGGATCTAATCCAAGTTCTGTCCCTCATGGACATCATTGGATCTAGAGATAAAAAGAAATGTAGAGATCATCCTGTCTAACTTTTTTATTGTACAAACAAGGCAATGCATTTAGGGTTAGAGTTAGAAGGCCTGGATGACTTGCCCACAGCCATAGAAGTGGCAAGTAGCAGAGCTAGGCTTCAAACTGAGCACCACTGGCTAAGAATCCCATTCTCATCACCAGCGTCAGCTGTTTAACCTAGGGCAAGTGGCACCAGTCTCTCAGTCATTCAATCAAAAAACATCTGTTAAGTATCTACTATGTGCCCAGCACTGTGTTAGGCAACAGAAAATCTGATACAAAAAAGAAATTGTCTCTGCCCTCAAGAAGCTTACCTTCTAATGGGAAGATAACATGGACAAGGTAGGTATACCTATGTAAAATACACACACATACACACACACACACACACACAAATGAAAGGTAAAAGGTGCATTAGCAACTGAGATGGAGAAGGAACGGTTAAACTTTTCAGTTTCTGAATTAATTGCAGTGGAAAGAGAGCTGAGCTTAGAGTCAGAAAGACTCATCTTCGTGAGTTCAAATCCAGCAAGTGTCTTAACACTTACTAGCTGTGTGACCCTGGGAAAGTCACTTCCCCCTATTTGCCTTGGTTCCTCATCTGTAAAATGAGCTGGAGAAGAAATGGCCAACCACTCCAGTATCTCTGCCAAGAAATTCCCCCAAAGAGGTCACAAATAATCAGACGTGACTTGAATAACTAAATAACAACAAATAATAATAATACCTATCGCACCTATTCCAAGAAGGTGTTGTGAAGTTCAAATGAGAGGACAAACGGGGAAATGTTTTATAGCTTCTGTAAAAACACAAAGTTAATTATTTGAGTCAGAAAATATTTATGTTGGAAGGAACCTCGGCAACTTAACCTCATGCCAATGGAAGCATTTCTTCTATGTCCTTAGCGGTCAGTCATTTCTGTATTGGGGAATTAGCTGCTTGGAAGGGCAGCTGAGTATGAAAAGGACAGCATGATATAGTGGTAGAGTGAGGCATGCACATGGTAGAGTGAGTCAAGCACAGAACTTGGGTTCCAAACAGCTGCATGGAGGGTTCATTTACTACATGCCTTTGGGAAAGTCCTGGCCATCTTTGAGCTTCATTTCTCTTATCTTTCTAATCTTTTCTTATCTTATTGTTATTTGGGAATAACCATAGTTTCACTAACTATCTTGAGGTCAAGAGTTTCAAATGTTAATGCTGATCCTGTGATTTCACTGGATAAGAAATTTCCAAAAGAGGAAACTTCCTCTACCTATTCAGGTTGTTACCTTTTCTGCAACTTAGAATAGTCTTCAAGAGTTTCCTTGAGCACAGGGAAGTTAAGGGACTTGCCCAGGGTCACACAACCAGTATTGTTAGCAGTAGGAGTTGTGCCTAGGTCTTCCTGTCTTGAAGGTTGGCTCTATGTTCATTATATCATGCTGCCTCTCCAAGTCAAAGGCATTTGGAGCCATGAGCTGCTATTTACCTGTAAGTGAAATTGAATCCTCTTCCTTAGCTGAATTCTGCCTCCTGTTTTCCATCCAGTGTTCTTGTAGTGGCTCTTCTTCCTTGAACAAGCTAGAATAAGTCCACTTTCCTTTCTGTTTGATAGCACTTTATTTAAAGACAACTTTTATGCCTACCTGCACAGACCTGGTACCCTGACCTAGCTTCTTCTCATTTTCCTTGGCTAATACCTCACCAAGGATCATAAGCCATAAACTGGAAGATTCCTGGCATTTTTACCCATCTCAGTATGAAATCATACACTTAGAGAGCTTTGGTAGGTGAACAACAATATTAAAATGTTAAATCACAACGTCAGAAAACCAATAACACCCTTATGTTATTAGCCCATGTTAGCAAGGAGATAATTTTGGTCTGTTATTGCCAAAGGAAATTATTCCTGAATTCTAGTTCTACTAAGAGTCTTGGTAATATTAGGTACTGTTTTCAAATAACAATACTAACAGCAACAATAGTAATACTAAGAGGAGAATATTTAAGGTATATGAATTGCTTTCTTTGTCATCTTATCTGAGGTTTTCAGTAGGACTCTTATTATCTCCCCTTGAACAACAATGGACTTTTACTAAGCAACTATTTTGTGTAGGTGATAGAAGGATGAAATGACTTGCCCACTGTCACACCACTTGGGAAGGAGCTTCCCACCTAGGATGTGAAGCTGTTTTGACTGAGTCAGAAGTCCCCAGAATGACACATCTGGTGTCCAGGAACTCATAGACTACTTAATTTTTTCATGAAATAGAAATGACTTTTTTTGTTGTTTTACCAGATGAGATGTACTCATAGCTTTTATTAAGCAGTTGATCCACTGGGGAAAAAAAAAACAGCTTTCTTTATGAAGTGGTTTCCACCCATTTAATGGGTCAAAGTGTGTTATTTAAATCAATGAGCAGGAAGAGAAATCATTATGTACAAAAGGAGTCAGGATATCTGTGAGGTCCAGACTTTTCCACCATGTCTAAGCTGAGATGACCTGTCTTAAAAAACACTTGCTGGTTCAAAGGCATGAACTTAAGGGTTACTTAAGCACGACCTAGATTAGGCTAGTTTGGGTAGCTAAACTGCAGTTTTTTTTCTGGATTCAGGAGAATACAACACATAGTTACTGAAGGGAGATGGTGGGAGGAGACAAGGGCGTTGACATACAGGCTCCCTCACTTCCAGTCATAAGAAGAGGAGTTTTTTAAAGTGAATGTATCCAAGAGGGTCTCTGCAAGTCTTAAAGAAGCAGGATGCCTCTGTATGGTATTGGCATCAAAAAAGGTGTCGTGTATTTGCACAAGTGCCAGGTCTGGAGGGCATAACCCTCTTAGATTCTCAAGCATCCTTCAATGCACAGCTCACATGCTACCTATCTGAGGTACTGCCTGCTGTTGTGAGGACTGAGCTATCATGAAGTAAGTGCTTTGCAAACCTTAAAGGGCTATATACATGCCAGTCCTTATCCTCCTCCTCCTCCTCCTCCTCATCACCATCATTATCAGTAGGAGGAGGAGGAGGAGTTAGAGTAGTAGTAGTAATAATGGTGGTGGTAGTAGTGGTAGTGACAGCAGCAGCAGAAATAGTAGTAGCAGTAGTAGCAATAGCAGTGGCGGGGTGGAGCCTTTCTTAAAGAGCCTTTGACATTTCTCCCTCTTTAAGTCACTTTGTATCTGCTTTGCCTTGACATAGGTGCCTGTTTTCTCTGCTCTTGAGAGCCAGGGTCGTTTTATATTTTTCTTTGCATGCCGGTGCCCAACACTGGCACGCACACAATCATCCTGTGGATGTCTGCTGTGTTGAAATATTGAACTGGTGTCACTGACTTGTCCTCATGGGCCGGTCTTGCTTTGGCCACAAAGGGAGGTGTGGAATGGTCAGTGATCCACCTGATCACATACAATGGGACTGAAAATTTCCTTAACATTGAAAGCCCCAGATGTTTCACTAGAGCCTCACTCTCTTGTATCAACTTGTAGCTCAAGTTGATACTTAAAAGGCAGCATGATGGAATGGCTAGAGACCTGGCCCTGAAGCTGAGATGGCCTGAGTTCAAGTCCCAAGTCTGACACATACTGGCTGTGAGACCTTAGTCAAATCACTTACTGTTCTGGACAACTTTTTTAAAACTATAAATTGCAACGAAGGAACCAACCTGCATTGGTGGAAGTTTCCTCGGCTTAGAGTTCTCTATGCAATTGAATCATTGGTTCCATCCCTACGTATGAGCTCTTTGAGATCGGGGACTTTTTTTTTGCCTTTCTTTGTATCCCTAGTGCTTTTCACAGTGGCTAAAACACAGTAGGTGCTTAATAAGTGCTTTTTCACTGAATGACCATCTCTATGTCTTTTGTTTTCAAGTCTTCTTTTGCAATATGCTACAATTTATTTCCACACATCATGGCTCTTTTCATTGCCCCTTAGGTCCCCTGTAATTGCTTAGCATATCTCATTTCATTCAAAGGCCCAGCTTGACCATCACTTCCTACAGGAGACCCTTACTAATTAGCTGTCTGCCCCTGAAATTAATTTATATTTTCTAATTTATGTTTTGCATTTCCTTCTCTATATACATATCATTTCTCCTATAGACAAAGTACCATGAGGCTGAGGACAATTTCTTTTTTGTCTTTGGGTACATAGTAAGCACTTAATAAATGCTTATGGGTTGAATGAATGAATGAAACATATTTCGAAGATTGTGAGATTCCATGCTTCAACATCAGATGACCTCACCAGGAGAAGGCTGGTAGAACATAGTACAGAATGTGCAGTTACCTGAATGTGATGCAACTAGCTCTTCTGAAATCTGGGCCCAGTTCCTCATTGGTCTGTAGAAGCTGTCAGCTGGTGGGTGGAAATTTCTGCTCTGCGTCATCTTCTCTCTGCTTACTCTTGGGACTACTTATCCAAGGTGCTATAATCAGTACTTTGGTTAACCTCTACTCTCAAATTCCTAGGGTTAGAAAGTAAAGTTTTCTTAAGGTTTGCAGGGCTATGAGCTTAAAGGTGGATGTAAATATTTTTTTCATTAATTATTCAGTGAGAAAGTCTATGTTGGGGTTAATTTGTGATTACTGCAAGAGAAAAGAGTTTTGCTGATAAGCCTCTGCAAGATTTGAAGTTAGGAGGCTTTCTTTGGAATAATTAAATAATGCATCTTTCCCCTGGGAGTGGCATTGATTTCCCAATGGATATCTCTTAGTGTTCTAAGTGAGTTTTTACCATCCCCATAAAGCATTAGTGCTCGTTACAAAGCACAATCCTACAATAAACAGGTCCTTCTTTGGATGAAGAAGTGTAAAAAGAGGTCTCTCGGGATTAGTGCTGGAGCTGGTCTCATTTATCAGCTTTGTAGATTATTGTCAAAAGCAAGTACATGGGAATGTCTTTGTTTGCACATGGTGCACAGCTCTCTTGGCTTGTGAAATGCTGAGCCAAAGGAGATGAGCTACAGGAAAAACTAAAGACATTAATTAGTGGGAAAGAAAGCGTCAGATGAGCTTCATTGTGGACAGTCCTGCATTGTGTTATGGCAAAAATATGGAATTTGTAATCGGAGGGCCTGGGCTGGAATTTGGGCTTGGTAATTTGCTACTCTGACTCTGGGTAAGGGAAGTCGCTCCTCTGGGCATCAGTTTTATCAAGTGTAAATTGATAGGGGCTGGATGACACAGGGGTCCAATTTGGTTGGTCCAGCACTGGTTGAATGGTGGGACTCAATGAGAAGTCATCAATGGTTCCATGTCATCTTGGTATGAGGTCTCCAGTGGTGTGCCCCAGGGATCTTTCCTGGACCCTGTTCTGCTTAGCATTTTGATCCAGGACTTGGATAAAAGTAGAGATGAAAAATATATCAAACTTTAAGAAGACCTAAATGTGGAAGGGAGACCTAAACACTGAAGAGCAGATATATTATTTCCATTTTGCAAATGATCGATATGACTTCCCATAGCTGATATGATGCTCATTACTCCAAATCTTTTTAAGACTGAACAGGTTGGAACATTGGGTCAACTATGTATATCCCTATATTTCTGTATCTATGCATTGTCATGAATACAGCACGTCCTAGATGTGTCCATGGACACCTTCATGTCTCGTTCTTAAAATACTGCTTCTCAATCTTAAGTATAGCAATCCATCTAAAATTGTTTTAGGATTTAAAAAAAAAGTGTGATGAATCAGAAAAGGTTATGACTGATCTTTAATAAATGTTATGCTTAAAAAAATCAAATTCCTTGAGTATACACCTTACCAAAAAGTACTGTACATACCTTTAGCTATAGCTATATACCTGCATTTCTATTTCTATCTCTAGCTCTTACATGGTGGATAGATAGTGCCATAGTGCATGGAGCACTGGGCCTGCAGTCGGGAAGACCTGAGTTCAAATCCAGTCTCAGATACGTACTAGTTGTGTGGCCTTGAAAAAATCTCTCTTAACATCTATTTGCCTCAATTTCCTCAATTGCAAGATGAGGATAATAACGGCACCTGCCTCAAAGGGTTGCAGTGAGAATCAAATGAGATATTTATTTGTAGAGTACTCAGCACAGTGCCGGACACATAATAAATGCTATTTAAATGCTAGCTAGCAACTATTATTACTATCATTCTACATTTATGTCTGGTTGGCTGGCTTTCTATATGCCTAGCCATGTACCAGTATTGTGGGCTGGATCTGGGATGTTTTTGAATGTAGGGAATTCCTAGGTTTGGAAATTCCTAATGTAAACTATCAGCTTGTCTGTAATTCATAGCCATAGAAGGTTGCCTGAAGCAATAAGAGGTTTAGAGATTTGTCTGGTCATCCAGCTAGTATGTACTACAGGAAGATCTGGAACAACAACAATAGCTTGCATTTACATGGAGTCCATCATGTACTGGGCATTGTACTTAGAGCTCTACAAATATTGACTCATTTGGTCCTCACAAGAACTCTGGAAGCAGGTGTTGTTATTACCTATGTTTTATACTCTTAGGCAGAGGTTAAGTGATTTGCTCAAGGTCATCTAGCTAGTGTCTGAGGCTAGATTGGAACTCAGGTCTTCCTGATTCAGCACTCTTTCCGCTGTGATGCTACCTTTTAAAAAATATGTCTAAATATAAAGTAACATTTGGGTTCAAAAACAGGTCTTCCTAAGTACAAGATGGTAGAAGGATAGCTAGATAGCTGTTCACCTCAGAAACTTCTCTGGGTTTTAGCCCACTGAAATCTCAGTATGAATGAAAAGAGGACAGCCAGGAAAGTGAATGATAGCTGAGGCTTCATTGAGAACCATTACATCCTCCTGACCTAGGGAAGGAGATTCTCACTGTCTTCCTGGTCGGAACACTTAGGGAGTACTGGGTTGAGTCTGCACCTATACTTTAGGAAAGACACAAATAGTCATTTAGTAAACACACATACACACACACACACACACACACAAATATGAAATAAATACAAATAAATAAAAAATACACATAATGCAATTTAAATTCAAAATGAAAAGGACAAAGCCATATAGTTCCAGCCCTCAAGGAGCTTACAATCTAAAGATACAGAACAACACACAAAAGGATATTAGAAAGGGGGGAGCAAGAGGTAACTGGCACAGGAGTGACATGCTAAAGTCCTGAGGAGGGCAGCCTGGTAGGAAATGAAGAGATACCTTCTTTAAATGGAGATTCTAGAAGAAGCTAGAATAGTAGAAAAGTGTGCAGAAGAAAGGAATTAGGATTGTGAAGGGCCTCAAGACCAGCCATGGGGGTCAATGGATTGAACCTGAGATAGTTAACTTGATGAAGAGGTAACACAAATTTATGGGTGCATGATAGCTGCCTTTAAAGGCATTTGGGGTATAAGAAGGCATGTTACATCAAAGAGAAATTAGACATGTTTTTCTTGACCTCGGAGGGCATAACTAAGATTGATGGGTAGATGTTGTAGGAAGGTAGATTTAGACTTCAAATTAGAAAACATCCTAACAATGCGAACTATCCCTAAGTGGATTGGGTTACCTGGGGGGAGGACAGAGCTCCTGACGCTTCTGGGATTTTTCCAAAGAGAGGATGGCCAGAGACAGCCACTGGCCAGTTACGTTGGGAAAGGAATTCTAATTTAGTTACAGTTTGGACTAGATGGCATGGGAGGTTTCTTCCAACTGGGAGAGTTGGCATTTCTGTACCTAAATAGTCTCTCAGGTTCTTCTCTAAGTAGATTACCCTTGGGATGCCAAAACCTAAATTTCCCAGGAATATCCAGGACACACTCCTGGCTGCCATTGTGGATTATTCCATGAGACCACCAGCCTAATGTTACTGTAGAGAGAAAAGTCAACAATATGTGGCCTCATCAGGAAGGAAATTGGAAAGAAAACCAAAAAATAATACTGTCTGTCCCCTGTACAATATCATTTCTTCTTAACAAATTTTGGCTGCTATAATCTATGAAGCCTTTCTAAAATTAGAGAAAATTGAGACCAGAGAAGGATAACTAAAATTGTTCAAGGGATGGAGAGGAAAGGGAAAGGGCCATTCCAAATGAGAAAACATACATTCATACATATGTACACACACACACACACACACACCCACACACACACATATATGAGTAAAACATTCATAAAAGTATGATTGTGCTTATTACTATTAGTAAGAAGAGTACTAGTTATAGTAAGATAGTAACATTATAGTAGTAGTAGTAGCCACTGTAGTAGCTGTATTGGTAAGGCTAGTCATTGTCATAGTACCTAATATCCATAATAGTAACAATATACTTTTCATTGGTACTTGCAGGTTTACCAAGTTTTTTTTTCCTAAACAACCCTTGGGTTATGTAGGGCAAATACTAGCCATCTGATTTTACTCATACAGAAGGCAAAGCTCTGAGAGGTTAAGTGATTTGCCCAGGGTCACACAGCTAAAAAGCAGTATTTTTGCTGACAGCTTCCAAATCAAGCCCAGCTCCCTTCCCATTATCATGGGAAGGGACATGATAGAGAAGAGGACATGAACAGGGTTCTCTAAAATGCTGATGGGCCTTGTTCCCCAATTCCTCAAAGATTGGAATCCTTTGAAATTTAGAAGAAGGAATTCTAAAATAAATAAAACTAAGTAACGCATGAAGACTGGCACAGTGCCTTGTACACATTACTGTATCTCATCCCGTCCCCACAATGTAGGGAGGGAGATGAGGTGGTGGCATCACTGCCTTTTCACAGATGGGAAATGCTGCTCATGACCATGGATATAGAATTCATTCCTCCAAGGGGTGCCATGGGCTAGAAATAGAAATAGGCTTAAACGAAGACATAGCGACAGCAACAACTGAGTATGTTTGGGGACTAGGTCTATAAGCATGTGAGGTTGACAGCAGGGAGAACACCATGGCTTCCCCTGGTGCTGTTAAGTGATATATTGCGCGGTGGGATTGCCCAGTGGGGTGCCTCATCTTTCATGCCATTTTTTAATGCCTTTCTTCTAACTTGTATCATTGATATTAATGGAAACAGGATTACAGTTTCACAAAAAGAGGGAACAGATTCATACTGAATTGTAAAAGCCTGGTCCCTTTCTTGTGGCTTACCTCCAAGTGGCACAATACAACAGGATACAAGAATATGTGTCTGTTTTCACTGCCCCAGTGGCATCATGGAGTCCAGCCATCGGTGAACATTATGATCAAGCAGTCCAAACCGGTGGACTTTTTGGTCTTCTGCCTTCCTATCTTTCCTCCACAGAGAATTACCCATGAGAGCCTTGGTGTGCCAAGCTTTTAATTGTTTTTTTTTAAGTTTCACATTTCTAAAAGTTTTTGATATCTTTAGATTCCTTGCTTTAAAAAAAAAACACTATTCTCTGGCTGCCCCCTTTTATGTCTTTTGGAATTTCTCTTGTTATTCTGAAGGATTCACTTTATTTTTTTTTAACCTCCATATCTCCATCTTCTTGCAAGTACAGCATGCTTTTAGTCTCATCCTCATATTCCTGCTTGAACTTTTTTCTCTCTCGCCTATTTTCTTTCTGAATATCAATATATAAGATAGGACAAGCCAGCAAAATACTGACTTCCATTTCTATGGTTCTGTAGGACGAACAGAGACTGCCCTCTCCAAAGCCCTGTGGGGCAGGTGGGAAGACATGGGCCTTGATTCTAGACTTGGTACTATCTCTAGTTAGCTATAGGACCCTGAATGAGTCTTTGGAGCTCACTTTCCTTATTTGTAAAATGAATAAATTGGACCATCTGGTTTCTAGGGTCCTTTATAGCTTAGTTATGCCATCATTTGTTAATTAGAAGATCTCTAAGAGTCCACCCAGTTGAGGAATTCCTCTACTCTAAGTAATTGCTCTCTTGGTCTCCTCCCCATCTTTGACTTCTCAACCTAACTGCCCTTCTGCCAATCAAGCTCCCATATTCTCTCCATCATGAAGGCTTTAGGTAGTCTCAGTCTATCTTTGTCCTCAAAGCTATATTCCCTATAGGTTTGGGGGAATGTCTTCTTTCTAGACCTTGTGGAAACCAACATCCTGATCAGTTTTTCCCTTTAATAATCTTCTCAAGAGATACTCTCAGGTGAAATCCAAAATGTACTATTAGCTTAATGTGGTGGTCCATATATTAACACTCTCTCCCAAAACTGCCTTAATGAATGCTGGAAAACCTGCAATTGCCCATTTCAGAATACCTTGTACTTGGGGACCTCATTCTTTTGGCTGCATGAAATAAACCAGATATTCTTTGGGTGTGCACACCTTCTACAAAAAGGGCAAGATATGGTATCAGAAGACCCATGCTCAAATATCGGATAAGAGGTAGGTAGGTGGCACAGTGGATAGAGTACCAGCCCTAGAGTCAGCAGGACTAGGGTTCAAATCGGGTCTCAGATCAGATCCTTGACACTTACTAGCTGTGTGACCCTGGGCAAGTCACTTAACCCCAGTTGCCTTGCCAGAAAAAAAAATAGCTGATAGGACCCTTACTTCTTGTGTGACCTTGGATAAGTAATTAGCTTAACCTCTCTGAAATGCAGATCCCACGTCTATAAAATGAAGGGTTAGACCTAACAGCCTTCAGAGTCTCTTCTGTTGCTAAATTGTCTGTGATTCTATGACCCCATATGCAAAATATCCCAATGGATCTTGGATCTTGGCACTGTGGGTTTGCCCTTGAGTGATGCACATTGCAATCCAAACATGGCTGCCCACTTCTGCTCCTATATTCCCATAAAGTCACCAAAGGGAATCTATGTGACATAATGGTAGTCTTCCTTCCTTTCTTTTGACAGCATGGGACCATGACAACCCATGGTCACATAATAAAACTTGAAATTACACTTGGAAGTATTACCTCTCAATATAAAGAATCATATAGTCTAGCTGGCCTTGAAGCCAGGAAGTTCTAAACCCACCCTGACTATGTGACCCCAGACAAGTCGTTGCATTTCCCAATCTTTCAGGTAGTTCTCTAAAACTAAGTTGGTGGAGAAAGGGCTTACCTATATTACTAGAGTTTCCTCACCTGGTAGTTCCCTATAGCTTAGAAATCATGTGTCTAGTCCTTATCCCTTTCTTCTGAATATAATTCAGATCTCAGCCTGATATTCAAAGGCTTCCCAATTTGGCTTCTACCTACCTTTCCAGCCTTATTTCTTGTTACCCACCCTGACACGTTCTGTGTTTCAGGTAAACTCTTTATCTTGCTCTTTTCTGAACAAGACCGTTCCCTTCAGAAAGGCCATACTCTATGAATGGCATCCATTTCCTCCTTCTTGCCACCTCTTAAAATGAGCTTTAGTACCACCTTCTCCTGGGAGATTTCTTTGCCCCCCCCATCCCCGCCCATGTTGTTAGTTTTCTCTCTTTCTATCCACCATACCACATTTCCTCTCTGCCCTTTATTTAATCACCTGCAACAATTTTAGCCAGCTAATGAAAGCATTACATAAGATTTGCTAAATTCCTGATATTGGATTCAGGAACCAGCAGGTAATTCAACTAACAGTAATTCTAGTTAATTTTTAATTTGTTAGATTTACAGTCATTGTGCTTAGGTGCATAACATGCCCCCTCCTTCTTTGAAGTTTTTTTTTTTTTGTATTTTGAGGAAAATCTTTATGGAGTTCAGTAATACTTTTTCTAGTAAATAATTTTCCTGGTGTTATTTCCCTCTTGTATCAATAAATGACAAAATTTTAGCATTTTAATTTTTAACATATTCATGAATAGAGAAGAAAATCTAATCACTGTCATAATAGTTTTCAGTACCTGATAAGATCAGGGACTTCTGGAAATAGCACTGAGTCATCTTTTGTAATTAAATAAAGAAGCATCCTACACATATATTAAAAGGTGACTCCACACTTGTCTCCCACATCAAAATGATTAGACCATACAACCCAGGTCATGAAGGAAGTATGCATTAACTGTCAATGAAAAAAATACTCATTTGGACAGTGCACACAGATTCCTTGAGAAATATTTCCACTTGTGTGTCATGACTTACCATCTTCATTTTGAAGAATTTGTCTCCAAGGATACATTTTTTTTCAAAATAATAAGAATAATAGTATGACTTACAGGTCACATGACACATCACAGTTTACAAAGCATTGTTGTAAGAAATACAATATACAGTTAAATTAATCAGCACTTAGGGCAGCTAGATAGTACAGTGGATAGAGTGTTGGAACTGGAGTCAGAAAGACTCATCTCCCTGAGTTCAAATCTGGCCTCACACACTTTACTAGTTGTGTGACCCTGAACAAGTCACAACCCTGTTTACCTCAGTTTCCTCATCTGTAAAATGAGTGGAGAAGGAAATGGCAAACCACCCCAATATCTTTGCCAAGAAAACCCCAAATGGGGTCACATAGAGTTGGACAACAATAACAAAATCAGCATTTATTAAGTGCCTGCAGTGTGCCAAGTACTGTGCTGAGCTCTGGGAGGAGGAAGACAAAAATGATATCAAACCTGCCTTTGAGGAACTTACATCATCAGGGGAAACAACATGTACATATGTATATATCTGAGCATATACAAAATATGCACAAAATAAATTCCAGCTAATTTTCAGGGTAGGAGATAGAGGCACCTTCTTTTTGTACAAAATCAAGCCAGTCATAGCCCTAAATGTCCCTTGGTGTCAATTTCATCTCTTCTCTGTTTCTCGCCATTTTTGTCCATCTTTGTCTATCTACTCTGTCTCTGTTTTCCTTTGTCTTTTTGTCTCTCTCCCTCTCTTCTCTATCTCCTTCCCTTCTCCCTCTTCTTCTTCCTCTTGTTTCTCTTCTCATTGTCTTCTTCTTTTCCTTTCTTCTCCCATGTTAGGAAAGAGAAGCTGTAGAGGAGAGGGAAGGAGAGAGTGAGAAAGAGGAGATGGAAATAGAAGATACAAACAGAGAAGAATAAGGGGAGAGTCAGGGGAAATGGGGGAGACTATAAAAAGAAAGGAGAGACCATAGATTTGATGATGTTTCCTCATGGTTTGGGAATATATAAGGCTAGGATGAATGAGACTTGCTTCCATCACTCTTTATGTCCCTTCCAGCCCTAGGTTTCTAGAACTCTTTGTTCTTCCCAGACTTCCACGTTAATACTCAAGTTTCTATGACTGTGTTGATGTGTCCATTCCCTTCACTGCTGCAGATTGCAGTCATTCATGTGCTTAGTGAATAGTCTTTAGGAACTATTCTGGTTTGCCATACTCAGGGGACTGAGGGTTGTGGCCCTGAAAACTAACTGCCCATCAGAATTTTAGATATTTTTACCTTTGCATCAATATCCCCACACAGTATGGGGAAGGATGAATATACGAGTACTAGATTAACATGGGAGTTTAGATTAGCACAAAGGATCATGGGATGTAGAGCTGGAGAGAGCTTCGATGTCACCTGCCCATCTCTTTCATTTTACATATGAGGAAATTGAGACCCAGAGAGTCAAAGGTGCTTGCACAAAGGTTTACAGCTCCAGAATGAGAGTTCCAATGTCAATGATCAGACTCAGTATCTACTGTGTACTTCAAAGCCATCCTCACTGGAATTCACTGAGGCCAACTGTGTCTGCTGGTCCAGACCAACTTGAGACCAGTGGGTAAAAGGCTGGTGCTGGCCCTCTCTCTCAGCAGTAAGAGTAGCACTCAAAGCCAGTTCCTTTCCAAAAGGCTGCATTGGAGGGTTTTTCCTCTAATTGCCTGATCCAGCAGTACTAGTCTTATATCTTAGACATAATGTGAAATTGTAATAGTATTTTTGTTTTTTAATTAGGTTGTTGAAAGCTTCATCTGCTCATACACAGGGAGAGTATTCTGTCAAATTCTTCTGCCTTTATGTTTTATTTATAAAGATTCACCAATGTACAGCTCATTTTACAAGTTACAGTGCACAAAGAAAATCCTCCAATGATCTTCAAAAAATGAATTGGAGAGTAAAGGAATCTTACATACTTATTACCATTAAGTAAATAAATCTAGCTGGAGGAAAACAATGCCTTGTAAACTCTCTCTTTTTTTTTTTTTTGATTGGGGTTGAGGTCCAGACCTGTAATTTCATTTCTGGGTATTTCCAATGTGGAGACTTTCTCCAGTGATCTAAATCAGGGGCTCCCCTGTGATGTATAGTCTCACAAAGTTGTCTGGGGGTGCTGAAATATTAAAAGACTTGCTCAGGCTGTCTTGCGCAGCCATTATGTTTGGGGGAGAACACTTCAACTTGGAACTTCATGACTTGAAAGCTGACCTACTGTTCACCATGCTATACTGCCTCTCCTTGATAAGGTCTGTGATGGGGAAATTTTATTTGGCTAAAGTGTGACAATGATACGAAGGCTGGCTAACCATGAGATCAGTGTGAAAATGCTCTGAGTGGAAAAGGATGGGACCATATGAGTTATGAAACGCTGGAAGAAAGGAATGACAGTTGTGAAAAGTGAGAGGGACCAGAAAAGAAGATGAAGAAATGAGGGGAGGGAAGAAAAGATGAGCTTCCGCACTGAAAACCAATCACCAGAAAAGTTGCTGTATCAGATCATCATGATGATGTCAATCTAAGAAGTAGATTAAAAAAATTAAAAACCTGGTGATTTGGAGTAAACTTGGGATGGGTGCAGGGGAAAAGGTATGCTTCTTTTAAGCTATAGAACTAGTCATGAATTTCCAGTGGACATTTGTTAAAATGATATTAAACAAGATGAGCTTTTGATCGATACAAATATAACTTTTCATAAGAACAGATACCACGGTGGCTGCAAGAAACAGAGATGGAAATAAAACAAAAGCCCCACCATATTCCACTCCCTGCTTTGTAGCCATCCTTTATATTGTGCAATGTGTCAGTGGGAAGTTAAATATAACAGAAAACAGTGAGGCAAAGATAGTCACAAGGGACAGCTCATCAAGGAGATGATTTGTAGAAAATTTTTGTTTTCTTAATTTGAATGAACAGATGGCCTATTCATTAAAATTCAAAAGTCGATAATTGCTAGATTTGGATATTTATAGAAAAAGAGCACTTTAGACCACTAGTATGTTTGGGGGAAGACTGATAGATCTCTTAATGTCTCTGCTGATAATAGGCCCACAACATTCTTCCCTGTCTAGAATAGACCGCCATGTGGAGCCAACAAGTCCACTATGCAAAATCCACCAAGCTCTTTTGTGCCATTAAGGCGGAGGCATTTAGGGACAAGCATTTATATATTTTCCATGTGGTTAAAAGAATTGATATTAAGAATTGCAACCCTGGTTGAAGGCAAAATAATATAAAATTCTTCTCAAAGATCTTCCCAGTAGGTGCTGAATTTTGATGCCTTAGTATATCTTAGAATCTGAGATTCTTGCTATGTATGCCTACATTAATGCCACTCTTCCTTACATGCCCATTTAGGAACCTTGGTACTTCTGACAATTTGTAGATTTAAGAAAATTATGAACAGATGGTTTCTTAAATAA